>NC_049997.1:7167772-7185619 GCF_000003815.2 Branchiostoma floridae
CCGGAATTCAAGATTGGTAAACAAGCTCTGCATAGTACTCCAATACTTAGTAGTCATTTTCAATTGGTACTACATTGTACATCTTGGCACTGGAACATTCTTATCCCTCATCAGTATCAGTGTCATGTATCCTTTGTAGACCACTATAAAACTTCCTACTAAATTTTTAACAGTTTAATTTTCCGTACACCATTGGAGATCATGTATTCCAGGCCTCAAAATACTTTTTCTGCACACCTGCACTGGTGCAGGTAACATTGAAAATTACCTGCACCAGACTAATTTTACCTGCACCACATTTACTCTCATGTCCCTAATAAACATACCTTCCGGAATAAACATACCCCCCGGACAAATCTTCAAAATCTAATAAACATACCCCCCGGAATAAACATACCCCCCGGAAAATGACCAAATTGACCATGCTACTTCTGTTCAAGGGAAAGAAGATAATAACAAATAAACAGGTAGGTTATTTTTATTTACTTATACCTGATCACCAAATCAGTTAAATATAGCTGTATGAATAATGAATATTGAATAACTATAGATATCTTGTTCAAATTATAATATTTTCTCCATTTTCTAATGAAATGTATACAGACTCCTAACCGGGGGCCAACAGTGCTTTCAAATTCAACAAGTGAAAATTTACATGATGTATGAATTTTCTACTCAGAACTTGAAGCAAGTAATCAATAAATATTTTTGTACATTACTTAAAATTATTGGCATATCAATAAAATCATTATAAATATAGCTCCAAGTACTCAACCATATATGTTTTAGACATAACCACCAATTAAAACACACATCAACACTCCCAAAATGGACACAAACTGTTCACAAAGTTTTTGTGAGAGCTCGTCTGTGAAGTAGCCCAGCATTCAGGCCACAAATACTAAATATGTTACAGATTATATTTTGACACTAGAAACCGCTAAAATTAGAAAATTTTATGATTATTTCTGAAATTCAACACTCTTGAAAATATATATGACATTTTGTACCCATCATTTCACCGAAATAAAATCATTTTCACCCGTTTACGGCCTCATTTTAGTGATTCGAATCTGCCGCGCAACAGGGTGCTAGCTTTACTGTCAGTGCGTGTTATTCCTGGCAGCCATGTTGGATCAGTTTCGGTCTTTTTCTTCAAGTTAAAAGCTGTTTTTACGGACGGATTTCTGCTGTTTTTGGAGAATTTGCAGCCCCAAAACCCACATTACAAGGGAAAGAAGGTTCTAATTGTTGTTTCTTTTGTGAAGGAATTATTCGTCCGCCCCGTTGACGCTGCCGATAGCGCATGGAACCACATGGTCGGAAATATACTGTACATGTACATGCTAAAATTATGTGATCAGTGTGTTCATTTACGATGTAAATAGAGACTGTAAAAGTTGTTTATATAAAAAATTGTGCTTCAAAACGTCAGTGTGGCGGCTTATTTTCCCAATAATAACATTTATTTTGTACATTCATAGCGAAATCGACCGATATTTTACATAATCGCTAGGATGTTTGGGTCACAGTGGAGGGGAAATCCGAGCAGCTTCGGCCAAAAATAGTGAATTTTGAGCAAAAATACCGCGGACATATGGACAGAAAACCCCAAACTTTTTATTATGCGGTTGTCCCTGGTTAGCAAAGCCCCAATTTTCAAAGAAATAATAAACGTACCGTCCCAAATAAGAACGTACCGGGTGGAATTTTCCTGGGAAAAAAATAAACGTCCCGGTACGTTTATTAGGGACATGAGAGTAGGAAGTATGGATCATACTAAAATTGTTCAGGAACCATTGCTATGTTTTCTTTTATACTTTATAGGTGGTAACAATCAATGCAGCCAATAACAATTATCCACATACACCTACATCATAGGACATTTATGCGTAAAAACCAGTACATGGACCAGTGCAGATTAGGTGCAGGTAGACACCAGAAATACCTGCACAGCACCAATTTTACATGCACTAACCTGCCTATGCAGGTGGTATTTCGAGCCCTGTATCCACAAGGCGCCATCAGTCCATGTTACTTGTTACATTTATTAGTTTGGCGCATGAAAAGATCATCTTTAAATCATGAAATGCGTGACTGAAAGATGAAACAGGCCTGTCTATTGACGTACATAGGATGAATCATATAAATTTGTCTGAATATTGTTGTTTTTTTGCCTATTGACGTACATAAGATGAATCACGTCCTCTGAATATTGTTGTTTTTTGCGTATGTTCATGATTAAGTCTATGACTAGGAGGAGGATGTTTGTTTTTTATGTTGTACCTGCAGCTGGGTAAAGTAGTCATTATTAATTGGTGTCAATACTAAGAAATACAATAATTATTGCAACTTGCTGTTAATTTGGTACTACATTGTAGTCAATGGCACTGGAACACTCTTAACCCTCTGGAGCAGTATGAAACTTAAAATTTAAGTTTCTGTACACCATTGGAGATCTTGTATGTAATTTTATATTAAGGCTCCCTTTTAATAAGTTTTATTGGTAGCGAGTTGGCACAGGAAAAGGATCATCTTTAAATCGTTGGCTGTGATGCGTGACTGAAAAATAAAGCAGGTCTGTCTATGGACGTAAGTAAGATGAATCATATCCTCTGAATATTGTTGTTTTTTGCATATGTTTAAGATTAAGTCTATGACTAGGACCTCAGGATATTGCTTCTCACTTTTGTGGAGAATTGTTGGCACAATTTGGCACCTAAACCCGAGAGCTAAGCAGCAACATGTGTCAGAAACATGCTGTTGGGTGTAACTGTAAGCAGCACCAAGGTGGTGGTTGGAATGCCTGGAGTTTGCACGCAACTCTTTAACAAGTAGTCCTCATGTCATTTTAGTGTCAATGTTGTGTCAGCAAGAACAGTTACCGTCAACCTCATCAGGTCAGTGTCTGTCAAAAGGGTTAACGTTAACTTAAGATTTGTGTGATGTTGAATGGGTAGTTTTTGGCTAGGTTTGTAGACTAAGGATGTAGATGTCAGGGGTCAACTCCCGGTGTTTCTTAGCTAGTACACATTGTGTCCTTGGGAATACCCTGGGAACCAGACAGGACCGGGTAGCTAGCAAGTTTTGTTCGGGGAGCCAAGGCAGTCAGCCCGCCAATCTCACATTAGCGCTCCTGGGGAGTTTAAGCCAGAAGGAGTTATTGCTACCCTTTCTGGGGGTAAAGTGGACCTCCTTCGGGCTTAAACTCCTTGGGGCGCTTATAGGAGCTCTGCGGGCCTGACTGTCTTGGGCCACCCAATAAACTGTCCTAGCTGCCCGATCCGGATGGCCCCCAGGGTACCTTGGGAAAGGCACTTTATATCTGGTTTTCACTCAGATGCTCATAGTCATAGTGGGTTTGGGTTGGGGATGCAAAAAGGTGGTGGAAGGAAAGGGATGTGTAATACAAACTCTGCTGTCCAGGGCTGTACCTGGCCCCTCCCTGCGGCCGGCGGATGTTGCCGGGCTGCTATAAGCGAGATTTATTCAGGCTAGGATGGGCTCTGCTTTCCAATACTACCTGTGCCCTAGATAACAGTGGATAACAATTTCAACCACTGTCCCTACGTCCTCAAAAAGTCCATGGGACAATCTACCTTTTTTAAGTTAATTTCTGTGTGGTTGTGTGTTGATAATGAAATCAGGGGGCCCACCAATTTTCTCATTTAGAGGCACTGGACTTCAATGGGGGATACCAAAAGGTGATGGATTATAGAAGGAGAGGGATGGGCTCTTGCTTTCCAATACCTACCCATGTCCTAGAAACAGTGGATAACAAGCCAATGTTTATACGTTCTCAAAAAGGCTATGGGACTTCACTACCTACCTTTTTAAAGTTAATTTCTGCGTGGTTGTGTGTTGATAATGAAATCAGCGGGCCCAATTTTCTTATTTAGAGGCACTGAAGCTTGGATAATCTGGAGTAACCAAATTTTCTTACACTTCTCCAATTTCCTGTAGAGGCAGCGAAGCATTGATAACATTTCGGTATTACCTATAATACTTCCCCTTTGAACGTTATCATCATAACACTTGTCACATTGTGCGGTATGTAAATGAGATTCGCATACATCAAGGTTATGTTGCCAAAGACGGTAAGCTGGTCTTGTAGATATGGCTGTTGAATCAGAAGGTTCTGAGTTTGAATCCCAGTGGCAGCTCCTAGTGTTATGCCGGCCCTTGGGAAGGGTACTTTATGCCTACAGTATTTCCTCACTTGACTCAGGTGAAAATGAGTGCCAGTAGAAAGCTACCATACCAGAATGGCTATCACGTCAAAATATATGCCACAGGCCTTCTACTATTCAAAAATAACAAGGAGAATTTGCCACCTCGGAGGTACCGATTTTTCCTCTGGCCCATGGACTACTAGCTTTGGATAATGACGTCCTCTTGGATGTGACATTGAGCTGGAGGTCCCGTGTTTGAGGGGAGGTACACCTTAAGCATGTTAAAGAATCCACCGCTCTCATTTAAAAGAGTAGGGTGTCCATCCTGGTGTGCGTGGTTGAAACCTTACATTTCGGACGTCTTCGGGTTCACATCTTGGAAAAGTGATAGCCACCTCGTATACCCTTTCACAAATGAGTTACATGTAGCTATCAGTAAATGAATAGATAAAATCTTGATAAACAATATTAGCTATCTGCCACTCAAAAATCATGATCATACAAAATGTAGCTTGTCCAGAATACCAGCTATCAAATTAGTAGTAGGATGCCCATAATCTAACTTGACTTAAGGTTTGTCAAGGATTAAGAATCCATCTTTAGCATCTCAAGTTCTGCTGGCCACAAACAAACTCTCACACACACCACATCCAGCCCACTTACGGACCAGAAGCATAACCCTCTTGACGAATGTAATATAACGTTGTTGTTGTTGTTATTGTTGCAGCACGATGAAGACACTACTGCTGATCGCCCTGCTGTGTGTGATGGTGAACTGTCTCCTAGCACAGGAAGACACTGAGGGAAAACGTCGCAGAGGTACACAGTTTTTTAATAAAAGTTTGGTTTGAAGAGTATAATTCATATACCACATTCACACTGTGGTACTTATAATGTCAGAAGTTTTTAAAGGCTGCCTTATCATTGTCGAGAATTCTGGTTGTTGTATCATTAGAGTATTAAGTATTGTAAATTTTCTATTCTGTAATTGAAGACCATTGAATTTCATATTTGGAACATGTAAATTTATGGCCACAGTATCCTACCCTGTCCACCGCATGCTGGTTTGTCAATGGCGCCACCTTGCAGGTTTGAGGTAAACTACAAGATGTGATGATCTTACCTCCAAGCTGAAGATAATATTCTGACACATCATAATCCACACAATTTTCCTTATGATCATATATTCTCTCCTTAAAAATCTGCACATCATATCTACATGTAAGTTCGCTTCATTTTTTGTTTGTTTTATAATCCTGAAAATTTATTTCATCTTTCCGGGTTTCCCCAGGTAAGAAGGGTCCACAGGAGGGCTGCAGTGGCTGGACCTGGCAGCCGTGCGTGCCCGCCGAGGGGGATCGTGATCATACACTACCTTGAAAATCTGCTCATCATAATCAAAGTTCCCTTCATTACACATTCGCGATAGCAAAACCTGTTTTGTTTTTGTTGACGTCTGCGGCCACCGCCATATTGCATTTAACATCATCAATGCAAGTGGCCATCTTATAGATTGTTTCCAGTGATGTTACAACTGGCTACTTTCCTTATTCATCATTTTTTGTTTGTTGTAGAATCCTGAGAATCTAATTTGCCTTTCCCCAGGCAAGAAGGGTCCCCAGGAGGGCTGCAGTGGCTGGACCTGGCAGCCGTGCGTGCCTGCTGAAGGGGACTGTGGGCTGGGACAGCGCCAGGGGACTCAGGAGGGGCCTAACTGTAAAATACTCAGCAAGACCATCAAGTGTCGCATCCCGTGTGGCAGGCGCAAGGAGTATGGAGGTCAGTACCAAGTTAATAGATTGAGATGATAAGATTTACATGATGATAGATACACGAGCAACTGTGTATTGAGATTTTTTAAACGGTCAGACATTTCATACAGCATCCACCCCCTTCTTCAGTGATTGAGGGTATGGGTTGGGGATACTACCTGAAACTTTTGACCATTTTTGTGGTCTATTTAGTTGCTATCATAATCAAACATTTGTAGATGAATTCTTTAAACAGTTCAAAACTGAATGGCTGTATATTCATTACTGTGAATTTTCAGTTGAATAGTGCTTTACCAATAATAGCATTCAAGAAGGGAAGATCCAAATTGGCAAACTGTACAGTGGGTACCAATCAAGTTGACTAGAAAAGATTAATATGAAAATATAAAGTATGACATCTTCATATGACAGAAATGATACATTTCTTTGCCTTCAGACTGCCGCTACCGCCGTGCACCATGGGAAGAGTGTGATGCGGACACCAACATGGAGTCTCGCACGCTGGAGCTGAAGCGGGCGGTCAAGGGCGCGACCTGCGAGTCAGAGGTCGTACAGACACGGGTGTGCAAGGGAGGTGGGTGTTACAGCTACTGAAAAGAAGCATTTTGCTACATCTGATTTTGACAGGAAAACAAGATGGCAGTTACAGTCAAACCTGGCGAAGAAGACCACTCAGGACCGCTAAAATTTGGTCCATTTGGACAGGTGGTGAGGATTCTTAATTCGCGCAAATTATCAAGTTAGCACCACGAAGTAATACTAATAACATTGGCCGAATGGTCATTTGTTTCTAAGGTTTAACTCATGATCTCTGAAAAATCATGCATTTTTGTGGTCATTATGACATTGTCATTTGATACCGTGATTCTTTTAAGATCATTTTCCCATATGTATATCAGCCTATTAATTGCCAGTCTGTCATCATTATCTTTTCATAAGATGATCCAGCTCTTCCTCCAACCTCATCTCTGACCTGGCCTAAGTGAAAAGTTGCAAGCAGGCCAGTCTCAGTATTTCATGAATATGTACAGGCTAAAAAAATATCTCAATTGAAATATTTGAATGGTCTTTATGATGTTTTTTTTTCCTTCCGAAAAAAGCCTGCAAGTATCAAAGGAAGGAAGCTACAGACTGTAACGAGGACAGCAGCACCTTCACTGTCACCAAACAGCTAAAGGCCAGCAGTCCAGTCTCAATACTTCATGAATATGTAGACTCTGAGGCTAAAAAAAGCTTAATTTAATGGTCTTTGTGATGTTTTTTCCTTTCAAAAAGCCTGCAAATATCAAAGGAAGGAAGCCACAGACTGTAATGAGGAAAGCAGCACCTTCACAGTCACCAAAAAGCTGAAGTCCAGGAATCCAGTCTCAATATTTCATGAATATGTAAAGGCCAGGGTTGTAGCCAGCCTGAAATCATTTCCGTCCCCTCGATTTTGAATCCTCTCGAGCACCCATGGCGTGAGACATTGCGCTGAAAGGGCAACGTTCCTAGGGTCAGGGGCATGCTCACACAGGAAATTTTAAAATCTAGACCCGTTTGAACACTATTTTCTGCATTTTGAGGTGTAAATTTTGCTGGTAGACTTAGCTGTTCAATGGCATCTGTTTTGGTGAAAAATTACACAAGTTAGAAAGTTTTTAGATCTTAACATATCGATTTTTGTCCGTCACAGAGGATGGAATGGGCAATTTTTTTTTCCGTCCCCAGCTGCAAAATTCCGTCAAAGGACAGAAGGACGGGTGCTGGCTACAACCCTGGTAGAGGCTAAAAAAACTTGATTTAATGGTCTTTATGATGTTTTTTCTTTCAAAAAAAAGCCTGCAAGTATCAAAAGAAGGAAGCAACAGACTGTAACGAGGAAAGCAACACCTTCACCGTCACCAAGCAGCTGAAGGAGGGAGACCCCACCCTCTGCCAACAGGAGATCGTCAAGACCAAGAGATGTAAGGACAAGATGGTGGGAGACGGAGAGGCCGTGACTGGGAAGGCTGCAAAAAAGGCAGCGAAAAAGGCTGCCCGCAAGGAGGCACGCAAGGCAGCAAGGAAGGAGAAAAGAGCCAAGAAGCCAGAAATTAACGGGGAAGCTGCAACTCCCAAGGGTGGGTTGTATTCAGCTGAAGCTGTGTACACTACAAGACTTTACAAAATCTGTGATATGATATTTCACAAAACTGTACATGTATGACGTGTGTTTGTGTATGTCATTATGGCGCAAATAACTGTCATAGCATGTACATTTGTATCTACATGTATCGTAAAAGTGACCTGTTCTGTATACTGTAAATTCATGAATTTTTGGTGGGATTTATGTTGGTGGTTTGTGGAAAGGAAGTTTGCTATCAGTAAAATACTGTGGCACAAATAAAGCACATTCACACTGTCTTAAAAAAGAATTAGTGTGAACAGATTTACAGTAAGTTGACTGGTTTGATATTGTTTCTTTATGTGGGCACTTGAATTTTCATGATTAATTAGAACGTAAGTTCATTTCTTTCTTCCTTTAGTACCCACGATCATTATGCTGATCATTATGGCAGGGTCTTTATTTAATGTTCTATCCGAGGGATGTCCTTAGCCAAAGCTAGCTACTCATTTTCATCTGAGTGAAGTGAGGAAAGTCGTGTAAAGTACCTTTCCCAAGGGCTCAAGATCGGTGAGACAGGGTTCGAACCCGGGACCTCTTGGGCCTGAGCCCGACGCGCAGCCGATTACGCTGCACAATCTCACGATCGTGTTTTCCTTTCCACAGGGCCGTGCCAGTACGGTGCCTGGAGTGAGTTCGGGGAGTGTGTGGACAACAAGCAGACCAGGACCCGCCCCATCATGTCGGGAGCCGAGAAGCGCAGGTGCCAACAGAGGGCCACTCAAGTCCGCAACTGCTAGTCAGCTGTTGCCTGCTCACTGTTGTAATCTCCAAGCAGATCAGATTTTGGCAACGACAGTATATATCCATGGGCTGAAACAATTTACATTGGTCAATGAGTCTACAACTACTCTAACTGCATTTAAGTTCACAAGGATTTGATTTCGCCATTAAGAGAAAGTGAAGTGTTTGCGGTAGTTTTGAGTTTGTGATAGCACTGTATTTACATACTGTACAATTAAGGAAACTCTGGTGCCTTTACGGACAGCCAGAAGACAAAAAAAAATTTTTGCTGTAGTTTTCGCAGTGAAGTGGTCACGGCAAAAACTGCAAGCATAAAACTATCGCAAACATTTCTACATTCTCAGTACTTGGCAAAAGCAGTTTAATTTGATAACAATTGGATTTTGATACTCTTTGTATCTTTCAACTGAAGGCATGCAGTTATCCTGTTGGCCAATGTATACTGTTTTGGGCCATGGATACTGTTTTTGCAATGGATGATCTACTTGGGGATTACTATGTTGCAGAAGTTGTCATCTAGACTGGCGTTTAACAGATAGTAACAGCTTAAGTACAAGGGATCAACAGCTAGAGAAGTGTGCTTAAGATTGATACAATTTGAAAGCAGTTTCTGTAAAAAGCATTGTATGTGCCGTTAGCTCAGTTGTTTTTGTAAAGTACAGTGTTAAAGAGGGGTTGAATTCTGTCACGTTTTAGTTATGGTTTTAGTGGTCCTTTATCTCAAGAATTGGAGTTTGTCAGGCACCATGCAGTACTAACTGAAGAACCTAGTTGATTTTTATGTCTTCTTAATCGTTCTTAGACTAAGCAAGGAAGTTAGGTAAGGACTAAGCTACAGTTGTCAAGGTTTCTTTCACTATATATTATATTATTGTGTTTTATTAGAACCAGGATGATAGCCAGTGAGAATAGTTGTTTGGACAAAAAATTGTGTCAGAGATTTAGAAATGACTTGTTGTTTTAAGACTTGAAAATGGTCATCTGCACCAGGACAATTGCCAAAAGGAAGTTAAGGCATGTGTTGTTGTCATACACGAAAATTGTCTTTTGAACCACAATAATAACTATAAGTAATCATGGTAGCTAGAAATAAGTTGTTGTGACAAAAAGATGGCCAGTAAAAAAGTAACCAAGTTGATGTCAATTATTCAGATGTAGTCTCAGTAAAAGGTTGTTGTTGCAACACTTTGTTCCTGTAATAATCTTTTATGTGCATATTCCTACATTTTTTCTATACGTAATAGATTCATTGATTTGATTTTAGCAGTTTGAACTAAATTCTACATTTTACGTGAAATAATATGTAGTATACTCAAGTAAATGAGCAAATATTCAACACTAGGGAAGCTATTATTCAACACATACTTAAATACAATTCAATCTGTACAACTGGATAAAAAAACGGATATTTACTTTCGGACGTTTCGAGTGACAAACGTAACACATACTCAAGTACTTCACCATTAATGTGTACTCAGACATGTAAATTCGGTACATAGAGAACACTGCAAAAGTTGAGTAAGCATATCCTAAGAGACATTGGAAAAAAAAAAATGTTGGTAAATCAGCTTAAAATTGACATAGTATTGGCTTTAGCTCTGAAACTACACAGGGTAACATTAATGCATTTAAGTTTGCGGGGACTTACGTTCGTGGTAGTGGGAAAATGGAGTGTTCACTGTGGTTTTAAGTTCGCGGTAGTGCCATATGCATGATACACTGTAGTCACATACAAATGTACTGTAGTGGAAAAATGTTTGCGGTGGTTTTAAGTTCGTGGTGAAGTGGCCACCGCGAATAGTGCGGACATAAAACTACCTCAAACATTTCTTCATGTACAGTATTTGGAAACAAATTTATTTGCTAGGCTTAGGTGTCGACTGTCATATAAAACAAGCACGTACTGTACACTACCAGATGGTACAATTTCTTTCGGATGTGCGTTAGTGTTCATTCATACTGTTCAAAAGGTCTTGTTTGTAAAACATTCTCAGTATAAGTGATGATGCATTGTATATTCTTCTATGTCAACTCACACAACTAGAATATAGTGTATCAGAATGTACACCTTTGTCTTGTCTTCTTTTCATTGTTCTGGACAATAACGGTTCCACTTCCATTCATTACTGTGCAAAGTCAGAATAATACTCAGCCTCAAGCTGGCAATGGAATTGGAGTGCATCTTGTAGAGCAAGGAAGAGATTATAAGCTAAAACTTCATGCAATGCAGTGCTCAAAATACCCACTTGCACATTTGCAAATGCAGCCACATTTTGTTTGATAATGGACAAGTAGCTGATTTGAAGAAAGTAATAACTTTGAAGTGGGGCAACCTGAAATGTTGATGGTGCAACCTGGCTTTTGACTCACCTGGGCAAACTGGCTAAAAAAAATATTTCGAGCATTGCAATGAGATTGTTCATATTGTTCATCATTCCAAAATAGATGAATGCAATAGACAAATACGAAGAGACTCGGGAGCTATATTACGGCTGGATACCACTGCCTGCTATTAATTTGGGGAGCAGGGTTTGTATTGAAACTATAACATTATGATAGTATTGTGATTCCCCTGTAATCAAAAAGCACCCATAATGAGCTCTTGATACAGATCTGACAACAATGTTTGATCGTACATATATTAGCAAGAATATTACTAGTACATTTCCAAGTGATGCAATTCCCTCACCACTAACAGCAGCAAAAATTAATTAACAAACTATCATTATATTTCTACATATGTACGCAATGATTTCTTTACCATATAAAAATCACATCTCATTCAAAAATAGTTCATATATGATACAGTCAAATTAGCACTCATCCAGTGGTCTTTGGTAGTGGCCATTGCCAGATTTCCTAACTGGGATACTTTCATGTTAGATACTTATAAGAAAATAATGTTAAGTTCTTTAACAATTGCTAAATACATCTATTTGTTCACAAAAATATGTTGTGCATCTTGTCAATATTTCTATTTTCTCTCGATTATTGTTTGAACGCTAACATTACAAGATCTAGATTAAAATCTATCACATTTCTTTCCCTTATGAATTTTAAAAGTACCATGCTTTTTTTAGTTTGACTGAAGAAGACCACATGATACTGGTATCCATTACAAAAGTGTAAACAAGGAGCTCCTTTTACATGTACATACATTTTGTCTAGGAAAATATGATATGTGCCATATTTTCTATACTCATTTCTGTCATTCTAGCATCTTACAAGCCCAAACATGTTTCATAACATCCAAACTGTTGAAAGATATAAAGGCAATGATCATGGTGATACCCTAAAAAAAACTGATCGTAAAAATATAACATGAACATGAGACATATTAGAGGTCTTGATACACTTGATAAAGTAAAACTTTGAAAAAACATTACTTTAGTTCAGCAAGATCAGTTGTATGTAATATATTATATTACACATGTAATGTTGCAAACTTGTTATTAACTCTTACAGTGTAAGGTGTTGGTTTGACCAGCCCATCTTTTGTTATTCAAATCATATTAAGACATTTTAATACATATGCCTTAAACTTAACATCCAGTATATATATTAAGTTAACTGGAATTCAATTTTACACTGTGATTCTGTGACTGTGACATTTGGAAGTTTCAGCTTAAATCCTCTAAATTCCACCTAAGAAATGACCTCCGTGACCCTAGAACCAACCTCCACACTTTCCCCTCCAACAAGAAGGGAGTTTTGCAGCCTTGTGATGTGATTGGGTGAGACACAATCTCCTTGGTGATGAACCTTGACCCAAACATCCCCTAGAATAAAACAAAAAATGTTACTACAGACATTTCAAAAGATTGTATTTTGTGGCTGAACACCACAAACAACCCAAAATGGGACTAATGTGTAGTTTAGATGGGGGAAGGACCTTGTGTGATGCTCTGGGTAAATTTTCAATGCAATTATGAATAAAAAGACATGCAGCAAGTTGTTTGTGATCGTTCATGGTTGTTGCTTGGGTCGGGACAAGAGCTGTTTCAGGGTCGGATTGGGTAGGTAGAGGGAAAAGTAGGGCCAAGGGAAGAGGAAAAATAGGGTAGGAAAGGATAAAATTTGAGGGGAAAGCGGGAGCTCCGGATTTAGACGTCCACTCCTCACGCCTGTGCAGTAGACTTCCCCTAGTGTGTGTTTACCAAGCAAACCATCTTTAATTGTAACTAACATCAGGATTTTTTGACAGGTCCTTTATGAGTTGAGAAAGGGAAATATTTTCACCTTTTGTGACCTTTGCCCCCACAGTTTTCAGCAGCTGCAGCCCGACTGCATGATTGACAGCCTCCCCCGCTTTAGACCGCCCTGCTCCGAGCTCCGCTGACACTCGCGCCAACTCCAGGGCATCGATAGACTGGATAAATCCTGGACGTAGAATAAAGAATGTTTCTTGCTCTCCAGAAATAACTTCATCAGGTTGGTAGGTCATTGGATTGTAGAGTTTTCTTTTACACAACACGATGGTCAAATTAGGCCAAAAAGTTTCCAATCGAACGTAGAGTATCGGGTTACTGGAGCTCCCGTGCGGTCCCGGCGGAGGGCTGACGGTGACTGAAACATCTTCTACAAGATTGTGATAGTTAGAAAAGCAACCTCTCGCACATGTCTCGTCGAGTTTAAATGAAAACTGGCAGTGTGTACACGTCAAATCTTACCGTGTACGTGTGCTGCACAGTTTTGTCTCAATGTTTTCTGTAATGTGCTTAGCTGGTTGATTTAGAAAGGGTGTTTGGTGCACAAAAAAACAAATACCATATTTAGATCGGTCCTAAACAAGTGTAATATTCAAGGTCACCAATAATGACGCCAGCAGCTTTGTTACATGTCACATGTTCCGAACGTTTTATATTTGCGAAAATGTTAGTTTTTCTTCTGACGCACGGCACCCAGGAAAGCAAGGGTGTTTTCTGCGTGTTTACTGTAACAACCTGCAGATGACCGCGGGTGACCTCCAATAGAACGCCCGTTCTGTTCGATCACGTCAGCGTTCTGTTCGATCACATCAGATAGAACTTGATACGTGATTTAAATCCCCAAATAGAAGTCTGGAAATTTTTGGGCCAAATTTTACCATCGTGCAACCAGTTAATGTTACCTGCTGACATTTCGATGACAGTAAGAAGCTCTGAGGAAGCTGACAGGCATCAAAACATCAGCATATAAGATTAACTGGTTGTGTAAAGAAATACTCTACAATCCTGTTTGTTGTGCTGCTTGCCTTAAGCATGAGATATACATGTATTTAGCTATAACAGGCTTGCATACCTAAGTCAATGGCTATTACAAAGACTAGCATAGCTAGTATTTAGCTACTGAAAGTACTTACCACTACTTTGACAGCAGAGATCCTCCACATGTTGAGCCCGGGGCAGGATGGTGAAGACATCAGTGCCTGGGCAGCACAGTGCCTCTGCTGTCTCCTGCTTCACACCTGGAGAAAATGATGTATATAATAAGTACATTACAGGAATGTGAGAAAATCTGTGAGCCTACTATTGATGCCAAAAACCACACAAATTTCATTTGTTGGTTCTGATTTTAAAAATGCTGAACTGCGTAGCGCAGCGGGACCGTGTTCGGCCCGTGACCGAGAGGTTGCGGGTTTGAATCCGGCTGCCGTGCTGCCGATCTTGTGCCATTGGGAAAGGCATTTACACGACTTTCTTCACTTTACTCAGGTGAAAATGAGTACTTAGCTTAGGCTAGGACCGTCCCTCGGATAGGACGTAAAATGGAGGTCCCGTGTAATTGGGGAGAGACACACCCCATGCACGTTAAAGAACCCCCACACGTGTGATGGTGCGGTGTGCGATGGTTCAAAATCCTTCCGTCTAGAATTGGTGATTCTCTACAAATTACCCGGACTCCAAAAAAGAAAAGTGACATATCAGTTACTAATGGAGATCTGTATAACCAAACCAAACAAACCAAACCTTGTGCCACCATCATGTCACAGAACTTCTGTAAGGCCTTCCCATTTCTCAGCTTCTCTGCAATCCTCTCAGCTCCCTCTGCTGCCGTGGCTGCAGTACCCACACGAGCCAGTAGATGGCCTCCTAGGATAGCAAAAGTACACACGTCAAGTAATTTTATTAGAGTAGATTGCTGTTTTATTCTCATTGTTTGTAAAGCCTAATAATCATATCTCCCCTCAGATTACATTGATTCATATCCTCCATTCATTTATTCTTCATTCATTCTTTCACTTCTAAAATCCTTACCATAGCCAGCTGGCAGACAATGTCATCCCTCCCTTTGAGCAAAATAGACTCTCCCATAGCTAGATCTAAACCACACATTCATTCATTCATTCATTCATTCATTCATTCATTCATTCATTCGCTCATTCACTCATTCATTCATTCATTCCTTTCCTTCCTTCCTTAATTCCTCCACTCCGAGAGAGCAAAAATCAAAATATAAAACGCAACATAATTACACCTCGTCTCGTTTCAAACATTTCTGGAACAACCTTCCCGCATTTCTGTTACATTTCTGCTAACAGCATAACTACACCTTGCTTCATTCATTCACTTACTCATTCATTCATTCATTCATTAGTTTCTTACCAAGCTGACAGACCAGCTCCTTGAGATCCTGTGGCCCCTCCCCCTGAAGACATAATAGACTCTCCCACACCTCCAGGCCATTACCAATGGTCAGTCCGATGGGGTTGTCCATTCTGGTCAGCAGGGCCACAGTCTTCACTCCCAGCCCCTCACTGGCTGACACCTAAACAAGGAAAATAGATAACTCGCTCACTAGATGCAACATTCTGGTGATACTGAATACCATTTTTACTGAATGCATTGTGCCTGTCCTTGTACTGAACACCATTCACTCAATACAATGTGCTTGTCCTTGGTACTAAACACCATTCAACAATCCAATGTGCCTGTCCTTAGTAGTACTGAACACCATTCACTCAATGCAATATACCTGTCCTTGGTACTGAACACCATTCACTCAATGTAGTATTCCTGTCAGTGCAACCTTGCAACCAAGCACCATTTTCTCAATGCAATGTTCCCGTCCTTGGTACTGAACACCATTCACTCAATGCAATGTACCTGTCCTTGGTACTGAACACCATTACAAAAGCCAGCAAGCAAGCCATGTACAAGACCTGACGCCAGAAAACATAAAACAGAAAAGATATTCAGCACCAAAAAGCACAACATGTAAGCCAGGTAAGGAGGATAGTAATGTTACTGAATAGTGCTACTGTCACATTACAACTGCTTTACTACTGTATTGTGACTGCCCTTTCTCTCAGAACTCACCATACTGTGTGCCAGGTCCCTAGCCTTGTCCAGGGTCTTCATGAAGGCTGCCTGGCCATACTTCACATCCAGCACCAGTGCAGACAGGCCCTCAGAAGCCTTCTTAGAGACTATAGAAGCTGGAAAGGAAGGAAGGAACTTGTCCATCATTTCTGTTAATATCCAATCTGACTAAAATAAATACTAAGATCACCTCTCTAAATAGGTAAGGCGCTATTTACTTTTACAAGACTTGTAAAGACATTCTTACAAAGCGTTCAGGAGGTTAACACAGAATGGCAAGGTGGTGTTTCTGAAGCGGGATGTACAACATTTGAATTCGCTTCAGTTGCCAACATGCTATCACTTATGATAATGCATAGATAGATCATAAGCATGAATGAAATAAAGGAAAATATAATGAGCAGCAAAAACTAATGATAAAGTTTCTACTTTTACCTGTGATGAGTGGGAGAGACTCCACAGTACCAGTGACATCCCTGATGCCATACATGATTTTGTCTGCAGGAACAATGTCTGCAGTCTGGCCAACAATACAGCACCCAACCTGGAAAGATAATGATAATAGTCAAAACAACAGAAGTGCACACAAAAGTTAAATACTACTATGTATGCTCAGATGCATGAATCAATAGAAGAGGATTTATCTCTTTGAAAGCAAGCAGGTAGAAGGAAACATTTAAGATGAGAAAAAAGCCAGAGCATCGGGTATCTTAATATGCTTTTGGCCTTTACCAACTCTGCCCATTGACCATGGTCAACTTGGCCTATCTATAACTAACTCTATTTACCCCTAACCCAAACTAAGTCAACGAGAGTGTTGTGGAGTTGACCAGCTAGGGTATTGGGCTTAGTTGACCAGGGTGTTGGGATGAGTTGTATGTAGGGGTGAACTATCCTGATGCCCAGAGCATCCCGACAGGGAATCTTGGTCCATCACAATAAGAACTACATTGTAACTGTACTGTACCTTTCCCAGTATGTCCCCCATCTCACCAGTGGTACAGTCCACAGAGAAGTTCGGTATAGACTCCAGTTTGTCCAGAGTCCCTCCGGTGTGGCCCAGGCCTCGTCCTGAGATCATGGGAACCTGGGGAGGGCAAACCAACAATTGGAAAATATTCCTCTAACTCCTCCTAACACTAATAGACTTTGTATATTTTGCGATACGATTTACCACATGCATGTAGGAAACAAAATACACTTTGTCCTAGAATGTTCACTGTACAATCTGCGCAATGCATTAATCACTGGCGATATTGCAATTCCATCTAGACGCTGAAAAAAAGCTGTCGGCGAGAGGTTGTCGGCTCGCAGATATCGGGAAAAACTGTCTAGATCATGCCTAAGGTAGGTCTGAGGCTGAGTGAACAGTTACACGGCCTGGCTTCTTCCATATCCCATCATTACAGAGACAGTGCCCTCTGACCTTTAACCCGCAGGCTGCCAAGGCGGGTGCGAGCGGAAGGCTGATCTTGTCTCCGACCCCTCCCGTGGAGTGTTTATCCACGACGAGCCCCGCCCACTCCGCGGGAAAGCTGAGCGTGCTCCCCGAGTCTCTCATCGCACGAGTCAGTGTGGTGGTCTCGTCTCTGTTCATCCCATTCAGGAAGATGGCCATCAACATGGCACCTGAAAAGTACAGATATAACAAGAAGGCTGTCACCCCTAATCTCCAAGCAGATTCCTCCATGGCATAACACAGTTACATAAGC
>NC_049997.1:7186694-7190904 GCF_000003815.2 Branchiostoma floridae
TTACTGTCTTATGCCACGGAGGAATCTGCTTGGAGATTATGTCACCCTCACAATGTGCGCTGTACATAAGCTATGTAATTTATGTACATGTATGACGATATCAACATGGCACCTGGAAAAGTAGAAAAAAGACAGGTGCAAAAAATACCATAGACCAATTTTTACACATACTACATGTACAGTGAAACCTGTCCAAGCAAACACCTGGCGCAGGCAGCCACATGCCGTCAGAGGACACATTGAAACAGTCCCGTCCATTTTTACATAGTTAAGACCCCCTCCCAAGCAACCACCTGTCTTCCCCAACCAGCAACCACTTTTTTACAGTCCCAAAGGGGCATTCAACTTTCCTTCACCAACCAAAATTGATTGACAGCAGCTAGCTAGTACATATCTAGTAGATATGAAGTAGATATCTATCAACAGCAATACAGTTCCAAACAAGGCTGTTAGGCAGCGAGATTCTTCTGTTTGGCAAACCCATCCCAAAAACAAAATGACAAAAAATAATCGTCATAATCCTTAGACTTATTCTTTTGGCAAATCCATGAATGGAAGGGTAAAGTCATACGTGAAAGTGAAACATAAATATGTGATGACTCAAATGGGGAAATGAAAGTGAAACCTACTTAGAGGTGAAACCTGTATTCCAAGAAAGAGGAAGTTTCTGAGCTCTCCACCAGGAAGACAACAAAATATTTGAAATTGTAAAAATTTTACAAAAAAAAGTGTTAACTTCAGTAACGTATATAAAAAATATATCATACTAAAAAAAGTAGTTTAATATAGATGCAGTTACTTGGTTCTTTACAGGCCTTGAAGCTTGATTCATAAACAAAACAAAAATGAAAGAAGTCCTGACAAAATTCTTGGGGGCTTTTCATGAGCTACCCTGTTTACAGATGAACAAACAAACACAGGTGAAAACATTGCGTTTTACTTCTGCCCAGACAACTCAACAATACCCAGGGGGAACAAGAACTTTTTCTCTTCCATTTCAACTGTGCCCCGCCCCCATGTCGACTAAAAACTCGTAAAATCTGTTAACACCTACCGATCTGGCTGTCTTGAAACTCTTTCTCCACCACTCCTTTTACAAAGTACTGGATTTCTCCTGTAGTGAGAACTTGCCCGTCTCGTTTCTTCGCTATGACATCTGGAGCACGAAACTTTGACATGTCCACTTCTTCCCTCTGTCCCGAATCTGTAGCCATGTTCCGCTTGACTTTAAACGCAGCTCCCGTCGTTGTAACATCGAAGTTACTGGGACTATTGCACGTAGTCGCGAACTTTGTACGTTTAGCTGACCGAGACATGGTACTGGTCAAAGTCCGGGTGACCAATCTGGTAAACAACTGGCTAAACAGTGACATGTCGGCCACTTCCGCATTTCGCCTTTCACAAACTTGTAGGGACTGTTCTTTGCTATGAATAACGGAATGCCTGCAAAATTTCCTACGTTAAAAGTTATGGAACGTAAAATAACTTTTCAAACAGTCTATTTAAGTATATTGTCATGTATTTAATGATATTGTGTACTGTTTATGTGGATATCTTGCAAAACGGTTGGAAATATAGTACTCCAAGTTCAAAGGCAGTAAAATATTTAGTAAGAACGACTTATCCTTCCCATCATGCAGCATGGAAAATTAGGCCCCATTTTGAAAGGAAAAGGCACAAAATGTCGAGCTATAGGTGCCTCCGTTTAACGGCGGCGCGCACACAATAAGCGCCACGCTACTATTGGTCAATCCCATCGGTGAGGATAGTTTCGTCGACGGCAGTACAGCAGTTCCGCCATGCTGTTGGCTTACAATATCATAATTCAACATTTGAGCGCATAAAACACGGCCTTTTAGAGCATATTCATGCTATGTAAGCCTTTAAACAGATAGGTCCTTTTCTATATGATACTAAGAAACATACGTAATCGGAATTGACCCGAGTTTATGGTTCAAAACAGTAACTTTGTTACGCATATTTATCCCGGAAGCGACTGTCGCTTCCTTGCCCCTAGTTAGTCCCTCATTCATCGGTTAAATTTTACGTATAACACACCATACAGGTAATATTTGCGTGGCTCTTAGCTCTGGGGACCAGGTAACACACCTTACAGGTAATATTTGCGTGGCTCTTAGCTCTCGGGACCAGGTAACACGCCGTACAGGTAATATTTGCGTGGCGCTTAGCTCTGGGGACCAGGTAACACACCCTACAGGTAATATTTGTGTGGCGCTTAGCTCTGGGGACCAGGTAACACACCGTACAGGTAATATTTGCGTGGCTCTTAGCTCTGGGGACCAGGTAACACACCATACAGGGAATATTTGCGTGGCGCTTAGCTCTGGGGACCAGGTAACACACCCTACAGGTAATATTTACAGGTAATATTTGCGTGGCGCTTAGCTCTGGGGACCAGGTAACACACCGTACAGGTAATATTTGCGTGGCTCTTAGCTCTGAGGACCAGGTAACATACCTTACAGGTAATATTTGCGTGGCTCTTAGCTCTGGGGACCTGGTAACGCACCTTACAGGTTATATTTGTGTGGCTCTTAGCTCTGGGGACCAGGTAACACACCTTACAGGTAATATTTGCGTGGCTCTTAGCTCTCGGGACCAGGTAACACGCCGTACAGGTAATATTTGCGTGGCGCTTAGCTCTGGGGACCAGGTAACACACCCTACAGGTAATATTTGTGTGGCGCTTAGCTCTGGGGACCAGGTAACACACCGTACAGGTAATATTTGCGTGGCTCTTAGCTCTGGGGACCAGGTAACACACCATACAGGGAATATTTGCGTGGCGCTTAGCTCTGGGGACCAGGTAACACACCCTACAGGTAATATTTGCGTGGCGCTTAGCTCTGGGGACCAGGTAACAAACCGTACAGGTAATATTTGCGTGGCTCTTAGCTCTGGGGACCAGGTAACACACCGTACAGGTAATATTTGCGTGGCGCTTAGCTCTGGGGATCCACGGTACAGGCTACACCGTACAGGTAATATTTGCGTGGCGCTTAGCTCTGGGGACCAGGTAACACACCGTACAGGTAATATTTGCGTGGCTCTTAGCTCTGGGGACCAGGTAACACACCCTACAGGCAATATTTGCGTGGCGCTTAGCTCTGGGGACCAGGTAACACACCCTACAGGTAATATGTGCGTGGCGCTTAGCTCTGGGGACCAGGTAACACACCCTACAGGCAATATTTGCGTGGCGCTTAGCTCTGGGGACCAGGTAACACACCCTACAGGCAATATTTGCGTGGCGCTTAGCTCTGGGGACCAGGTAACACACCCTACAGGCAATATTTGCGTGGCGCTTAGCTCTGGGGACCAGGTAACACACCATACAGGTAATATTTGCGTGGCGCTTAGCTCTGGGGACCAGGTAACACACCCTACATGTAATATTTGCGTGGCGCGTAGCTCTGGGGACCAGGTAACACACCCTACAGGCAATATTTGCGTGGCGCGTAGCTCTGGGGACCAGGTAACACACCCTACAGGTAATATTTGCGTGGCTCTTAGCTCTGGGGACCAGGTAACACACCGTACAGGTAATATTTGCGTGGCGCTTAGCTCTGGGGACCAGGTAACACACCGTACAGGTAATATTTGCGTGGCGCTTAGCTCTGGGGACCAGGTAACACACCCTACAGGCAATATTTGCGTGGCGCGTAGCTCTGGGGACCAGGTAACACACCCTACAGGTAATATTTGCGTGGCTCTTAGCTCTGGGGACCAGGTAACACACCGTACAGGTATTATTTGCGTGGCGCTTAGGTCTGGGGACCAGGTAACACACCCTACAGGTAATATTTGCGTGGCGCTTAGCTCTGGGGACCAGGTAACACACCCTACAGGTAATATTTGCGTGGCTCTTAGCTCTGGGGACCAGGTAACACACCGTACAGGTAATATTTGTGTGGCGCTTAGCTCTGGGGACCAGGTAACACACCGTACAGGTAATATTTGCGTGGCTCTTATCTCTGGGGACCAGGTAACACACCCTACAGGTAATATTTGCGTGGCTCTTAGCTCTGGGGACCAGGTAACACACCCTACAGGTAATATTTGCGTGGCTCTTAGCTCTGGGGACCAGGTAACACACCGTACAGGTAATATTTGTGTGGCGCTTAGCTCTGGGGACCAGGTAACACACCATACAAGTAATATTGCGTGGCGCTTAGCTCGAGAGCAGAGG
>NC_049997.1:7191004-7236834 GCF_000003815.2 Branchiostoma floridae
ATTAAGTTATTTTATGCATGTTTACTATATTTTCTGTATGTTTCATGTTTCAATTAGCCCTCGGGCAAGAACTTGCAAATAACTTTCATCATTATTTCTGGGTGAGGCCAAGGACTTATTGATCACTCCTCGTACAGATCCCAAAGGATCGCCCACGTTTTGTACGTAGACAGCACGCAGTTGCACGTACGACGAAGCGATATCCACCCCAAGTGTAGTAGTAGTATCCAGCATAATGTGGAGGTGTATGAATAAAGTGTACGCGTTTATGTGTGTGGATTATGTACCCAAAATAATAGGGCTTAGTAGGCACTCTGTTTTGGAAACCAGCGGAGGTGGGTTTGTGTTTGAGACCACTGATTACAAAGTTACCCAGTAACAAGTAACACGATAATGATCCATGATTTCAGCATAGCAATTGGCACAGCGACTTTGCAAGCATTTATAAATATTTCAGCCAAATTTGAAAGAAATCCGATTCTCATAACATTAATGAGGCAGATGAAGTTCTAAACGTTCACGTCCGGATCACGGAACTCGCGTTCCAACCCCCATTTGCCGAATAGTCCTATCAAACGAGGTTTTCCTATCAAACGAGTGCGAGTGGTATTTTTCACTTAATACTTTGGCAACGGTTGGCTAATATACTGAGCTATCTGTGTTGCTAGAAATGTTACTCTTTCGTTATTTTGCAATTGTTTAAAGATACCGAGTCCATTTATCCGTCGAAGTCGTCAGTTTTTGTGATCTCACAAAAGTCCAAAGTCCGGAAAGTCCGACATTACAAAATGATGTCGGGTTAGGGATTTCCAACCTGAAATAGGCACAAATTTTTATATAACTCTGCTAAGGGTATTTCGGCGATATCAGCACTTTCCTTTGTGAGTGGTTACACTCGGTATACCCGTGAGTTGTGCTACAAAGTCCACTTTGGACTTTTATTTTCCAAACGTCAACAGCTCAAAACTCAATAACCAATCAAAATGATTAAATGAGAATTCATACAGCGACTAAGTAGGTTTTCATGTATATGCCGACCAAATTTGGTAGAAATCTGTCGTTCCCTAAGAGAGGTATGAAAACCACTGACGTGTCGGCAAAAACGTGAGAGTGCACTCCGACCGCTATGTTCCACTTAGGCAATTTTAGTCCGATTTGAACCCCGCATGACGGGAGTGCGATTTACTTCATGAAACGAGGAAAAATCGGTGTCTGTCAATGAAATTTTCACCACGGTAGGCTAATATACTGATCTATATGTACTTTAAGCGGTTTTGCTCTGTCGTCTATCTAATTGCAGATATAGGCGATTCATCTTTCTTCATTATCCAGCTCATGCGATATCTGTACAGCAGGTGGCGCTTATCGGTGTCATTTGTCGACGTTTAAAAACCCACTATTCATGAATTGTTATCTGCACAATTGGCAAAAATACGTATCTTGATATTCCATTTGTCAGATAGCCTTCATAGTGCGCATTGATGAATACACATACAAGTTATATATAATGGCGACATTCTATATCCTGGCGGAACTACAGGATTTGCCCTGCCGCGGTGTGTCATTGTATTTTGACGAGTTCTAAAACCGCCTGTTAACGTTCAATGATGATGATCGTGATCAGCAGAACGAGTGCCAAATTTAATCGTGATATTCCATTTGGTCAAGTCTTTCGTTTCCACTTCCTTCCTGGGCGCTTGCTGTCGATGTGCTTGGAGATACTTTATATCAATAAGTAAATATTACCCCCAATTAAATTCATCTATGTAACAATAATGATAATATACATCGATATGCCAGCCAAACTTGAGAGAAACCGTTTTTGTTTTGTAGAAGAGACATAAACGACACTTAATAGTAATTTTCCTTCAAAAGATTCAGTGTCCCGCACAAGTATTTTTCGAAAGACCACTATTTATTCATGGTGGCTTGACTGCAGCGAAATAAAGCTTTACAAGAGATGCAATAAGAGCCACACACAACATACCCTTTTAGTGACATCACTGGCCTTTCAGTGATATCACTGGTTCCTTTTTATGTGGTACCTCTCATATTTGTAGAAATTTCAACATTTACTGTAAAGTTGCGAGAAATAGGTGATCATAGATGCCAAGTCTCCAAAACTTTAACTGAGAGTTACTTGGAAACGAATGTTTCATGTCGAATTGGGATTTCAAAGAGAGGCTACATAAGTCCACATGAATATGTGTGATAAATATGAAGAAAAAAAAAACAAGGTGAAAAACAAACATGTTAAAGTTGCGCGCTCGCCGCGTGGCCGCATCGTGACATCCATGTTTCGCATGGGTAAATCAAGGTCAATTTGAAGCGCATCACGCACAATTGCATTTTTCTTTTAATTTGAAAGTTCATCTGCGTTGGTAGTTCAGTCATTATTGAACTATTCTAACTGTAATATCCAACACAAAAATTGGCCTCATCCAAATTTTCGACTGAACAGCACCAGTCTTTGTCAAGAGATGAACAATCCACTGCTGTCGTGACGTCATCTTTAGCAAATACTGAATAGAACGCGTGACTCAGCAAGCTCAGATCATAGGTTGCAGGAAGGCTATGTCTCTGTTTTAAATAGGGATGGTTGTAAAGCTCTGATGTAGATGGCTTTTTTGATCCCTCTAGCAAAATAGTCAGGCTCTATGTCCAAGATTTTAACTTTGTCCTTTGAGACCGAATGACCAGGCGATTCTATATGAATATGTTGGGAAACTTCTGAGGTTGTTGAACTTGGGGGTCTGTGCTCAAGGACCCTGGTCTTGAGTGATCGCTCAGATTTGCTCTTCTGAGGCAAAAAGAGCATTTTTTTGCAGAAAAAAAGATATCGCGAAACGATATCCAATTTTGTTCAACCAACTTTAGTGGGTGTGGAATGATTTTTTGACATCAAATATGCAATTTTTTGGTAAAAAAAATCTCAATTTGCTCGTCTTTGGCAAAAAGAGCATTTTTTCGCATAAAATGATATCGCGAAACAATGTCCGATTTTGTTCAAACCAACTTTATTGGGTGCGGAATAATTTTTCACATCCAATATGCAACTTTTGGGTCAAAAAATCTCAATTTGCTCTTCTGAGGCAAAAAGGGCATTTTTTCGCATAAAAAAATGATATCGCGAAACAATGTCCGATTTTGTTCAAACCAACTTTATTGGGTGCAGAATAATTTTTTGACATCCAATATGCATTTTTTTGGTCAAAAAATCTCAATTTGCTCTTCTGAGGCAAAAAGAGCATTTTTTCGCATAAAAAAATGATATCGCGAAACAATGTCCGATTTTGTTCAAACCAACTTTATTGGGTGCGGAATAATTTTTTCACATCAAATATGCAACTTTTTGGTCAAAAAATCTCAATTTGCTCTTCTGAGGCAAAAAGGGCATTTTTTCGCATAAAAAAATGATATCGCGAAACAATGTCCGATTTTGTCCAAACCAACTTTATTGGGTGCAGAATAATTTTTTGACATCCAATATGCATTTTTTTGGTCAAAAAATCTCAATTTGCTCTTCTGAGGCAAAAAGAGCATTTTTTCGCATAAAAAAATGATATCGCGAAACAATGTCCGATTTTGTTCAAACCAACTTTATTGGGTGCGGAATAATTTTTTCACATCAAATATGCAACTTTTTGGTCAAAAAATCTCAATTTGCTCTTCTGAGGCAAAAAGAGCATTTTTTCGCATAAAAAAATGATATCGCGAAACAATGTCCGATTTTGTTCAAACCAACTTTATTGGGTGCGGAATAATTTTTTCACATCAAATATGCAACTTTTTGGTCAAAAAATCTCAATTTGCTCTTCTGAGGCAAAAAGGGCATTTTTTCGCATAAAAAAATGATATCGCGAAACAATGTCCGATTTTGTTCAAACCAACTTTATTGGGTGTGGAATAATTTTTTGACATCCAATATGCATTTTTTTGGTCAAAAAATCTTAATTTGCTCTTCTGAGGCAAAAAGAGCATTTTTTCGCATAAAAAAATGATATCGCGAAACAATGTTCGATTTTGTTCAAACCAACTTTATTGGGTGCGGAATAATTTTTTCACATCAAATATGCAACTTTTTGGTCACAAAATCTCAATTTGCTCTTCTGAGGCAAAAAGAGCATTTTTTCGCATAAAAAAATGATATCGCGAAACAATGTCCGATTTTGTTCAAACCAACTTTATTGGGTGCGGAATAATTTTTTCACATCAAATATGCAACTTTTTGGTCAAAAAATCTCAATTTGCTCTTCTGAGGCAAAAAGGGCATTTTTTCGCATAAAAAAATGATATCGCGAAACAATGTCCGATTTTGTTCAAACCAACTTTATTGGGTGTGGAATAATTTTTTGACATCCAATATGCATTTTTTTGGTCAAAAAATCTTAATTTGCTCTTCTGAGGCAAAAAGAGGCATTTTTTCGCATAAAAAAATGATATCGCGAAACAATGTTCGATTTTGTTCAAACCAACTTTATTGGGCGCGGAATAATTTTTTGACATCAAATATGCAATTTTTTGGTCAAAAAATCTCAATTTGCCCTTCTGAGGCAAAAAGTGCATTTTTTCGCACAAAAAATTGATATCGCGAAACAATGTCCGATTTTGTTCAAACCAACTTTATTAGGTGCGGAATAATTTTTTTTTACATCAAATATGCAACAATTTGGTCAAAAAATCTTAATTTGCCCTTCTGAGGCCACACCATCTTAATTTCTTGGTTCACGGATTTTTTCTTAAAAAATATGGAGCGAGAGGGCGAAATAAAAATAAAAATTGTAAAATGGTTGGGGTAAAGGTAAGGGCTAATCCAAAACATAAAGAATAAAAAGTTTTCAGCTTGAAAAAAGTACAAAAGACTATTACTGTACAGTAACAGCACCTGTTTGTTATAAATTACAAAAGTAGTGTCAGTTTTTATGTTTGCTACACTAGAAAGTTGGTGAATGGTTTCATTAATGGTGAAAATTTGCTGAGTGGTAATTTTTATTTTTATCTTTTTTCCCAAAAAATAGGAGCGAGCGAATCCGTGAACCAAGAAATTAAATTGGTGTGGCCTGAGGCAAAAAGAGCATTTTTTCGCATAAAAAAATGCTTTCGCGAAACGATGTCTGATTTTCTTCAAACTAACTTTATTGGGTGCGGAATAATTTTTTAGACGAGACGCTGAAATCTTGATTACTAACCTTGCTTTTTTGTGTAATATATTAAAGCCTCATATGTTCACCCAACACTTTTTGCAAAATTTTATTTTCCTTTTTTTTTCGACCGCCCACCCCAATATTTTTCTGAAAAAATCCGAGAAGCATCAAATAAAATTACTTTACACAAAAGAAACTTGAAGCAATAGTCTAATGAATCGGTATAGGTTCACATTTTAATAAGAACTTCATTGTGCACCAGTAGGTAATGTAAACATACTTAATTCACTATCTCCTTCGCTCTGTGACACAATTTGCACAAAAGTACATGTATATAATATAAAAAACTTTGGGAGACAAAAGACATTTCGTATCATCTTCTAAGTTCTTTGCAAAAACTTTCGTGTTTTTTTTTTACAAAAACATCATGTAAGAATTGAGCTATTCAAACTAAATATTGTCACCAAATACCATAACAATGTTGTCATGTTCACTGTTGGAAAATATTAACACCTCTCAACATCAAAGAACCTACTCATTACATGATACGTTGGACCCTTCCTTTTCCACTGCTAACAGAAAAGAAGTCAACCTGAACATATTTACATGTACACTTTGGATATTATCATTTCACATAACAGTAGCCAAATGTCTCACATTGTCATTGTCATGTGCAACAAATTACAAACATACAGAGTACGACCTAGGCTAGGAGAATTGTGCACAAAATAATAAACATATAACATGACATAGAAAATCCATCACAAATCTCCAGATACTTCACACAAAATCAATGTCTAAAAACTAAAAGGTGCACATTACAGACTCCTGTGCAGCCAAGAAGTTGTAAAAATTGTGATCTAAATAAGAATGAAGATGGATGTCATATTGTTGCAGACGGTATTATACAACAAAGATAAATAGCCTCAATTGCATACAATATATGTTCCATATCTTCTAATATCAACATAGCACAGGAAAAATTATGTTACTTTAAATACGCAATTAGACAAACAATGTAATATAAGCTCCATCTTTTCCATACATTCATACCTGCAAGAAGCGAGAAGTGGAACCTATCCTTGACTTTGTTCCAAGATCTTAGTTCGTGTATCTTTTGTTAAGAATATGTTTTCTGTGTCCTTGTTACCTCATAAGCAAATGCAACTCAGTTCGCCTGGTTGACTCAAGTCTACATCAGTGTGGGTCTGTGGCAAGCCTTCCCTGATGACTCTTCATTTTCTTAGTGACAATCTCCATCTGAAACAATGTACAAAAATTCTAATCACTCAGGCAAGACAAGATATAGAACATGTATTGGCCATCAATCTTGTTCCAGTGGTCTGACCAGTGGGTCTGTGCTGCTAGAGAAATGTAAAATAGCTTACTCTCCTTAGATTTAATAAGAAGCATCTGGCTACAGAACGTGCCTCCAGCTAAACATGTACAGTGAAAACAAGCAACAAAACAATTATTTGAATGTACAAATGTACTGTGAATGCAGAATTGTGTTCCCTCTTACCCAGAGCTAGAAGCCACAAAGATATTACCTGTAAGGTGCCTTATCTAGTCCCTAGAGTTAATAGACACAAAAATATTACATGTAAGGCCACACCAATTTAATTTCGTGGTTCACGGAGTTTTTCATAAAAATATGGAGCGAGAGGGCGAAATAAAAATTTAAAAAAAAAAATTGTAAAATGGTTGGGGTAAAGGTAACGGCTAATCCAAAAAAGTACAAAAACACTTATTGTACAGTAACAGCACCTGTATCCACACTTTAAGGAGCTTATAATATAAAGGCCAATTTGCTACACCAGAAAGCTGGTGAATGGTTTCATTAATGGTGAAAATTTGCTGAGTGGTAATTTTTTATTTTATTTCCCAAAACATAGGAGCGAGCGAATCCGTGAACCAAGAAATTAAATTGGTGTGGCCTAAGGTGGGTAACCAGGTTCCCAGAGCTAAGAGCCACACAAATATTACCTGTACGGTGTGTTACCTGGTCCCAAGAGCTAAGAGCCACACAAATATTACCTGTAAGGTGTGTTACCTGGTCCCCAGAGCTAAGAGCCACACAAATATAACCTGTAAGGTGCGTTACCAGGTCCCCAGAGCTAAGAGCCACGCAAATATTACCTGTAAGGTATGTTACCTGGTCCTCAGAGCTAAGAGCCAAGCAAATATTACCTGTAAGGTGTGTTACCTGGTCTCAAGAGCTAAGAGCCACACAAATATTACCTGTAAGGTGTGTTACCTGGTCCCCAGAGCTAAGAGCCACACAAATATTACCTGTACGGTGTGTTACCTGGTCCCCAGAGCTTAGAGCCATGCAAATATTACCTGTACGGTGTGTTACCTGGTCCCCAGAGCTAAGAGCCACGCAAATATTACCTGTAAGGTGTGTTACCTGGTCCCAAGAGCTAAGAGCCACGCAAATATTACCTGTAAGGTGTGTTACCTGGTCCCAAGAGCTAAGAGCCACGCAAATATTACCTGTAAGGTGTGTTATCTGGTCTCTAGAGAGCTAAAATTTAACCGATGAATGAGGGACTAACTAGGGGCAAGGAAGCGACTTGCTTCCGGGATAAATATGCGTAACAAAGTTACTGTTTTGAACCATAAACTCGGGTCAATTCCGATTACTTATGTTTCTTAGAATCATATAGAAAAGGACCTACCTGTTTAAGGGCTTACATAGCATGAATATGCTCTAAAAGGCCGTGTTTTATGCGCTCAAATGTTGAATTATGATATTGTAAGCCAACAGCATGGCGGAACTGCTGTACTGCCGTCGACGAAACTATCCTCACCGATGGGATTGACCAATAGTAGCGTGGCGCTTATTGTGTGCGCGCCGCCGTTAAACGGAGGCCATAATACCTCAAATGTCGTCTGCTGATCACAAAATGCCCAAATCTCTCCTCAAAAACGTCCATGAGGGTTTGGCACCTCCGGAAGACACTCCTGGAGAAAGCGTAACGGTTAGAGGAGACTATCTGTACTACCATTATGTCTGTGACGGCGTAGATGACCGGGTAAGGAAGCCAACGCGTTTGCCCCCCTCCCCATGAATTTGGTCGACGGGCAGTCTAGAGATTCCGTATCTATGGGTGGACGTTTCTACTTCTATCTTTTACCTGTCCACCTAATCTTACATGTGAAAGCTAGAAGCAGAAACGTTCACCCATATGGAGTCTTATTTTACATTTATTACATTACCTTTATTGTACATGCATGCGTCAACAGTTAGGTACAGGTCACTCATAACAGCTAGACATATGCAGAAAAGCAATAAGATATTATTTAAGTATTTAAAGGCATACTACGCAGTTTTTTGCGCTCAAATTTGAAATATTCTAGAATTAAGAAATATCAGATTTACTACTACTTTTTGTCACTTTTTGACACTTTTGTGTCATTATTTCACGTCTGCAACGTAAAGGATTAGCCTACAAACATTCCGCTCTAGGCACCCTGTAACCTTGTGTCCCCCCAACATGCCCAAGTTAGACCCTCCGGGTCTTGCTTGCCACTGGTAGGTCCCCCGGGGTGGGGTAATCAGTTAGCACATGCATGGCAGACTGCAGATAAAGAACACAATGGAGATCTTCTTTAGAAACACCTATATCTAATCATTCTAAAATAGCATATAATCATGAACTTTTCGTAGGATATCAACAAGCTGAGGTCATATTCCCTTCAAAACTGCAAGAAACCTTGTACAGAAAGCTAGTCTACTGTACTCAGAGGAACTGTCAACTGGCCCCCCACTGGGAAGCCAGGCTGATAAGCAAGAAACAACAACACACAGAGGCAGTAACCAGCCTGTGCCCATCTGTTTCTTGGAAGATCACAATTTTTATACATCATGCTTATGTGGTGCATTGATGTCGCAGCACCTCCCCTGAATATTGGTATGCAATGCTATAGGGTTGATTGAACTAACAATGTAAAGAAAAAGTAGGAAAAGCTACTTTTTGTTTTGTTCAAAAATCCCGTAGTATGTGCTAAGTTGCTAACCTAACAGGGTTTCTGTACTTCCCAGGGTTGGGGCTGTGCATACAGAACTCTGCAGTCTCAGTGTTCCTGGGTTCACTTCAAGCAGAAACAGACGTCCACCAACCCCAGACATCCTCCTACAATACTGGACATCCAGAGGGCACTTGTGGAAATGCAGGACAAGCCAGCGAGCTTTGCAGGGTCCCGGGACTGGATCGGGTCTGTGGAAGTTGGCCTCTGTATAGACTATTTTTATGATGTGAGTTTGGTAATGTTACAATGTTTTAACTTGAAATATCATTTTAGAAGTACTCTCTATTTTGGACTTAATATTTGGATTTTTAATTGGATTTAAGGACTGCAACCTGCTAGCTGCCATGCTAGACAGAAATGTCTGGAGCAGCATCATTTGTGGCACCTCGTACTACAAGGATAAACTGAACTGAACTTAATTTTGTATTAGGTAATATTAATATTTTTTTTATGTTTCCAGGTCCAAAAGTAGAGAATACATGTACACGATCTCATTGTTGCTACAAAAGGCATGATTAAGCTAAGGTTGCAGGACAAAACCTCCTAAAAGTCCCTTTTACAATACATATGTTTTACTCAAAACTGTTTTCTTCCTATGCTCTTTGTAGGTTCCTTGTAAAATTGTACATATCAACAGTGGCAGAGACATTCCAGACAAGATTCCAGAGCTGACAGAACATTTCCAGAGCATAGGATCCCCTGTTATGATGGGTGAGTGTGGCAGAAGATGATAGTGCACTGTTGTATGAGAGCAAGCCTCTTTGCAAAAGTAGCTTGCAGTACTTGCCTCAACTGCTAGGAGCAGGATGATGACCATGTTTTTCTGCATCTGTGATGTTATAAGCCAGTTGGACCTATTTTTATCTTTAATATTTCATTCATTCCTTTAATATTCCATGTCATAAGGAAAGCTGTATTAATTACATAATTTGTAGTGACCAATTTTTGTGTAATTGCCTTCCTTCATTTTAACGTAATACATAGGAAATTCATCTGAGTTTAGTGTATTAAGCATTATCAGGAACCTTCCATGCAGACGCTCACTAGTGGGTCCCCATACATTGGACCAAAGGCTTAACACCACCTCTGAAGACCCTTAAGTCATCTTAACTTTTCCTTGAGACAGGTTGTTAGGGCAACCATATTTTGTAGACAATATGTTGTGTTTTGATTTTCATTTGAAGTAGCACCATATCGTGTCTTTGCTTGACAGCTTAAGTGAAGGTATTGTCCAAAGGAATCATGTCAAGAAAGTTGCATGGTAGGAACTCAGGAACTTGACTTGCTCAATGTCAGATAGGTGTCACATTTAACAAACATACCTGTATCTGCCATCAGTTTTTTTTTTTACATCATGGCAAGGGCACAGACTGATTGAAGACTAGTCTTGATCATCAACTTTTCATCAGCCAAATGAACTAAATACAAATAGGGCTGTAAGATTTGTAAAAAAAAACATGTACATTGTGTGTAAAGTTTTGCTAATAGTTATTTCTTACAATGTCAGGACACATACGCCCAAATTTACGAATTTCTTGTTGGACTAGTCAAAAAGTAGGTTAGGTAAATGTAGTCCCATAGCCTGTTTGAGGCTGTAGGGACAGTGGGCTGTTAACCCGTTGTGTCTAGAACATCGTATTGGGAGGGCAAAGCCCAACCTCTTTCCTTCCACCACGTTTTACCACCAGTCTCTAACAAGTGTCAGGTACCCACATGTACACCTAGATCAAGGAGCTTTTATCAGATAAAAGCTCCTTGCCTAGATGGAGTGAGAAACGTGTCTAGTGCCTTTCTGACAGATACAGCTCTAGCCAGGCATTCCAGGAATCAATCCCACATGCTTTCAGCCTCACATCTGTTAGCCTAGCCACTTGGACATTCAACACCACAGCAGTATATAGTAAACCCCTGCTTAGCCTATTGAGTCAGTGAAGTCAACCTTGCCTAAGCTTGATGTTTCTGACTTAGGGAGAAGAGATGCTGCTACAGTTATCACTATGGGCCGCTCTTCATCTTCATAACATCAGGCCCTATGAACCTGATTTTTTTTAAAAAGGAAGAAGAACAAAGTGGAAGAAATGGAAGAATTCAAGGACAAGGGTTTCATACCCAGGGCTCGAAATACCACCTGCATATGCAGGTTAATGCAGGTATAATTGGTGTCTGCCTGCACCTAACCTGCACTGGTCCATGTACTGAGTTTATACATAAATGTCATATGATATAGGTGTATATGTGGATTGTTATTAGCTGCATTGAATGTTGCCACCTATAGAAAGTATAAAAGAAAAAAAATTGGAATGGTTCCTGAACAATTTTAGTATGATCCATACTTCCTACATTGAGAAGGTGCAGGTAAAATTTGTCGGGTGCAGGTAATTTTCAATGTTACCTGCAGCAGGTATGCTGAAAAAGTATTTCGAGCCCTGATACCCCAATACAGCTGGTTTAGGGTCATCACTGTAGCTCAGGTATTTCCATTATCAGGTAGATCCATTATCTAGTGAATGCAGTCCCAGAACAATTCTAAAGGCCGAATCTCTTACATAAGGTGTTCAATTATTAATCATGCAGTTCCAAAAATCATTTGTGCCCTTTTCTAAAGTGATGAAGCATCATAAGCTGATGACAAAGGCGCTGGTGTGACACCAGGAATGTCGCTTCATGCATTTTTCATGATTGATGTATCTTAACATCAAATGAAAATATGTGTGATGTATCATCAATGGCTTAAACCAGCCCACCTGTTTTGTACAGGTACAGGTGTGTTTTACAGGTGTGCACAGGGTACTCAAGTACAGGAGGGTTCCAGATTATACAGTACTATACGAGGGGTGATCAATAAGTCCTCGGCCTCATTCAGAAATAATAAGCACAACTCATTTCGAAGCATAGATGTCAAGTGTATATTTAAGTCTTTCATGAATGTGTACCAAAATTCAAATTATTGTGATCATTACTTTGCAGGCGACACTCAGTAGCGTTAGGTAAGGTAGAAGGGGAAAAACTTGACAATTGAGTTGCGACCTGAGGTGTGCGGGTCAACTTTCGCTGCTGAAAGTCAGACAGACACTTCTTTCTGCTTGAAATTGGAAGAGAATCATTATCAAATATTTTGACAATGTCTTTTGTTAATGACAAAGGATTTACGGCATAGGGAACTCGACCCACACATGTCTGATCACAATTCACCCTTGTTTTTCTCGCCACTTACCTTCTGATTTGCAAAAACCGAATGCCTGGAAAGTAATGACTGCAATGATTTGAAATTTGGAGGGACAAAAGGCCTCATATTATCAAGCTGTGCCTCAAAATTTGAGTTGTGCTTATTATTTCTGAGTGAGGCCGAGGACTTATTGATCACCCCTCGTATGTATCTTTTCCCACTTGTTTTGAGTTGGACAATTTGACATCTGTTTTGGCTGCATTCCCTTTCCTAAAATATTTAGCACTCGTTTGTAAGGACGGCTGTGACCCATGACAATATTTCGCACAAAAAGTTGCCTCTTATGTAACAGTTATGGTTGTGTAATTCCTTTATTAAACTACTGAGCATAGAGAGGAAAAAAATCCATAAAATGTCCATTAGAAAGAAAAAAAAATCAGTGATATTGCAGCTGCTAATGCATTTTTAGTTCCTTACAAAAGGTAATGGCCAAAAATAAGTGTCCAATTCTTTGATTTATTGTGTGTCTCCCCTAACACATAGAAAAATGGCTCCAGCTGCTTTTTTGTTGTTTTTATCTGGCTATTTTGTTCTGTTTTGTTTTGTTGATGTCTCACAGCCTAACAGTACAAAAAAAGCCCAATAAAAACACCTTAAAAAACATCAAAAGACAGATGGAGCCTAACCTCTGCTTGGAGAGTAGTGAAGAAAAATAGTCTCAGTACTTTACAAATGGGCTTAAAATACATAAACATGAACAGGATGTCTTGCTATTGTTGTACCTGTAGGCCCAACCCCATAGAAAAAACAGAGATAGGCATTAAAAGAATCCAGGGTTGCCATATGGTTGTGCTGCGATGCTTTGCATGTCAATAAGTCTAAATCCAACTATATTCTTACAGCTGTTCAAAAAATAGCTCAGAACTTTTGTTTGTAGACTGCAAACGTTTTGCAATTTTCTAAAATGTTTTCATCCCCATGGTACAAAAAGTTCTCAGATTTGGTAATACCATTACCAGTTATCAGGATATAATGCTTGAAGCAGCATCATGTATTAAATAAAACCATTGAGGTATGAAGCAGACCAATATGTGTGTTGACAAAGTCAGTGACAAGTGCTGTTGTTTTGTTTTTTACAGAAGACATGCTTTCTTTTCCTTTCCTAAAATCATAAAGTTTAATGTATCATAGACAGGACTTAACTTCTGCAACTCTCTTATGATAGACGTGATTTGTAATGGAAAGAACAAGGTGCAGCAACTCTTAAACATGACAGAATTTACATTACGTACGTAGTTTCCTGAAAAACAGTTAACCACGAAAACAAAGTAGAAAAACTCCTTCTGTAAGACGTGCTTAAGGTCCTTGCCCTGTCTCAGAAAGATATCAAATTACTTGATTGTTTCTTGCATAACGTGACTGGCATGCCCCGAAGCTTTATCTATTGTTCCCCATCTCTACAGTCAGAATGATTAATGGACTCTTCTTCACAGCACAGCCTTTTTTGCCCGCAGTCAATTCTTTTCATTGTACCGTCTGAACGATGGACTAGTTACAGGACCACAACGCCTGATAACTGTTATTTACAACGAAGACTAAAATTTGGGTCAATTAAGTCAGAAACCTGAAATTTGTAGGTCTTACAAACTAAGGTGTTGTTATGATATTATAGGTTATAAACGTTTACGTTAAGGATTTGTTGTAAATCTACAATCAGGTGAATTGGGATTGTGACATTGTATCTTCACCTGGATTGTTGTGATTGTATCCATACATTTGTTGTAAACAATGTGTACTAGTATCAAATAATTACAGCTACATGTACAAGTCATGTCTTTGTAATCAATTATTACCAAAGTGCAGCAATATGTCTCACAACATAATGTTTTCAAGACACTCCAGAAAACCTCAGCCACCCTTAAGGATATATTGGTCTTATGTTAAGATGAAAGATTAACAGTCTCTGGGTAAAGTGATTCTTAATTCTAGAGAACCACTCGAGGATGTGATGTGTCATGGTGTGGTGTGATGGTTCACAAAAGATTCTATTGTGTACTGAACAATTTGTGTCCTTTAAACCCTCAGGGAAGAACAGTGTTTCAAAGGTTCTAAACGACCCACAGGACAAAATGACAGGTAAAAACAGCTCTGAAAGACAGCTCAGGACTATGGCATGTTTTAGACTGATTGTATGTCTACTATTCACAGTTCCATGACGATGGTCAATCTTAATTACTGGTCTCTTAGTTAATTTTTCCCACTGACAGTTTATAATATAGTGACCACCTGTCGACATAGACTTGATTGTGTTGATCCTGAGTGGTCTTCTTTGGCAGCTGCAGTTTCCACAGGACTTATGTTTTTCGACTGATTGTATGTCTACTATTCACAGTTCCATGACGATGGTCAATCTTACTGCTCCCTTTTAATAGATAATTTTCCTCACTGACAGTTTATATATAGTGACCACCTGTCGACATAGACTTGATTGTGTTGATCCTGAGTGGTCTTCTTTGGCAGCTGCAGTTTCCACAGGACTTATGTTTTTAGACTGATTGTATGTCTACTATTCACAGTTCCATGACGATGGTCAATCTTAATACTGGTCCCTTGGATAATTTTTCCCACTACCAGTCTATATTGACCACCTGTCGACATAGGCCAAGTGTCAATCCCGAGTGGTCGTCTTTGGCAGCTGCAGTTTTACCTTTACCGTGATCATGACTTTGTTCTTATACACACAGATACGGAGTGTCATTCAGTCTATGAATTCTACGCAAGCTAACGGCAAGACTATTACAGTACGTAATAGGTACAATACAGAATACTGCTCAAAAACAGTTGACATATAAACATACGTTACAAGTTTATCTAATTTAGAGAAACTACTTTTTTTTTACAGATACGGTAGTTAAGCTGTAATATCTAAAGTTATGATGATTTCGAATTCACTGTTTCTTTTTCCCAATGCGTGCAGGTGGAGATACAGATAACTCCTCCAAAGGCATATTTGGGGTTTGTGGATCAGGGAAAAATTCATACCTCCTAATTGTAGTAAGTATTTGTTAACTGTTTGCTAGCAGTTATCATATTCAGATTCAAAAATTCATTGCAAAGTTGCATGTACTCTGGGACAAAAGTTTTTGAAAACTTTTTTTTTATATCTTTCCATTCCATTTATAGACTTTTCCAAGTACATGTACTTTATATATGTTTTTATGTTTTTGTCAATAGTTTACACCTGTATTGTACTTTTATGTCAATACAGTCAAGTATACCTCCATAATGATGTGACATATGATGGCACGATCGAGACACAGTTTTTCCCGATATCTACGAGCCGACAACCTCTCGCCGACAGTTTTTTGTTCAGCGTCTAGATGGAACTGCAATATCGCCATAAAGATATCGGCAGAATTTCTCCCGAATTGTCCGGAGCATTCACCTGATAGCTTAGCAGGGGTCCCTGACAACTTCTGCCCGAGTGTAGATGCGTCCCAACTTCGGGAGGGCTCAGTAGCATATAGCACGGGCTCATTAGGCTAGATAGCTGTTTATGACTAGATCCCTCCTGACATATCCACAGATATCAGTAAAAATTGTGTCTAGATTGGGCCTAAGTCATTGTTGTTTTGTAAACAGTCACTTGTGTTTTTCAGGACCCTCACTACCATGGTGCGGTCCAAGACCCCCTAGCCTTGCAGCAGAATGGCTGGGTGAAGTGGCAACATGTCGAAGAATTCAAGTCAGATTCCTTCTATAATTTCTGCCTTCCCCTTTACAAACAATAACAAATAAAGTTCTAATTTTACAGTTTTGTTCTTCATTCAGTTTTATAGATATAATGTACTAAGTCTTCACTAAGTTAAGCCACAAACAATCCATTATACTGGATTTGTGGGTATTATTAAAACAAAATGGGACCTACCAGCTGTTTTTGAAACACACATTTCATGTGCCACACATGATATCGTCTGTAGACGTGCTTACACACAGCGGGGTTATACCGCCCCTTACGGGGCTTTTGCTGGCTAATTACAAGACGGGGATTTGCCAGGTCTCCCATCATGATGTACAAAAATACTTGAAAAGACCTTGAATTTTTTATAGACCGGCATAATGCTGTAAACCCACATAATGCTACTCCAATTCTGTATTTTTCAACATGGTTATTTTATTCATTGGTTTGACTGAAATAGTCGACAGCTATTTAGGGCAATTATAGAGTTATAGTGAATGGACACTCAGTACCATCTACATTTGTAAATCCCAAGTCGAACACCTTAACCACAAAAGCCCACCTTTTCCCCTCTATGGTTAACGTTTTTAACAATCATTAAGAGAGACAAGTGACAAGTTGATATCAAAGCATGGTGTAAGAAACTTTATTGACAGACAAAGGTTATTATTGCATAGCCAGTAGCCTCTTCACAACTCTTTATAATGGTACAGTCGGTCATTAAGGCACGCGTGAATTGCACAAGAGATAAAATGATAGTCACACCTATTAAACTAAAAAGTACAACATAAAAAAGCATGGACAGTCTCGGAAGCAAATACTGGTCGATAAAGTCACTGTAGTCTACATTTGTTTTTGTTTTTCATCGAGACGTCATCGCTACTGAACCTGAAAGGTTGAAGTAACTCAAACTCGCTGACCAATGGTATGAAAGCCAGGTGTAACAGGATCTAGTGGTGCATTCTGATTGGGTAATCTGTTAGACTTCTGACCAATCACAATGTTCGCTGTCACAAGTTTAGATGAGTTCTAGTTAGTGAAAGTTTGTGGATGTTTAGTACAGTTCACAGTAAGATTACTCGTTCCAATTATCATAATTCTTAGATGTGAAACTAAAGGGGTCCGCTTCCCATGCAGCTACATCTACATCTGCCAATCACAGTGCTGGAATAATTTGACGTGGATTCTGATTGGACGTTGACGTGATGATATCACTAGCGGAAGAAGGCAGCCACGGCAGAAAGCAGCAGCATCACCAACTCAGGTTGCACAAAGCCAGTCCCTGTGTCAATGGAAAATAAAAGTGTCAGCAAAATCATCTACTGTAATACTTCTCTACTTCAATGTATCATCAATAATAACAGGTGTGATGAGGGCACGAAGCCAGTCCTTGTGTCAGACAAAGGAAAACAACTGTCAGCAAAATCATGATCATCTACTGTAGTGCTTCTCTGATTATTAACTTGAAAGGTATTTTCAATCAAAACGTATGGAATAAGTTCATCTTCACTACAAAACCCTTAAACAGCTGGTCCAGGAGTAAGGTTTGGTATTACAATTATCTCGATGTAATAGAACCAGCTGCTATCATGTGACAGCAAAAAAATGGTTATACTGGCTATACAATACAGATAATTGTAGCTTTTTGATTCGTGAAACTTTCAAATTTCTGCATGGTGTGTCCCCTAATCTCAAGTAGAGCTGCCAGTTGTTTTTTTCACTTCATTATCAATTTGCCCCTCTCCCCTTCTGATGGTTATATCATATAGGGACATACCGCTTGCTGTAGTTGGTGCTTGGGTTGGTGCCATGGTGGCGTTATTTGCTGCGGTGGAGTTCTGTGCGAAAGCTACAGCCACGATAGCCAGGAGGAGCACACACACGGTCACGATCTGAAGGAAACATACAGGTGGTTAACAATCAATAACTTTCAAAACAACTCAAATGATTGTAAATGATGTAAAATCTGTGGCTAAGCCTAAAGGCTAAAGCATTAAAAACTCTGCACATAGAAAAACCCAATAGTAGAGGTAGCCCATTATGCTTGGCCAAAAAGGCTTTAACCTTACTTCGTTGGTACTTCTTTAATTATTCTTCTTTAATTATTCAAATGCGTGGTTATGAACACACATTCCATGTTAGGGCATATCTGTACTCATCTGAGAAGTGTGATGGACTCTTTTACATGATTAGAAGTAAGGGCTGTTATTAATGCTGTTATAAATATTATGCCCTCTGTTTTTTTGTTCTTGGTGCAAAAAAATAGTACAATTTTGCAAAAGAGTCAGCTAGAGACACTGAACTGTCTTGTGACAGTTTAAATCAGAAAAATGACTTTCATTCTCAAGCCTTGTGAGAAAAGCAGACAATTTACACGATACTTAAAAAAAATATTGCATCACCATTTCCTCCACTTTTCTCTGTTTTTACCCCCAATCAATGATACGTTGACATTTTGACCAGCCTGACTCATAGACTTCAGACTTTGTATCAACAGAGGCAGTTGAAAACACCCTAAGTACACGAGGAAGTCACAAAGTCCACAATAGGTGCCAGGGCACTCCAGTTCTCACTGTTATAACTTGTTTACTGATTCCAACGGTAATATTGACCCGGGATAGTTTATTGTCGATGACTTTAGATAGGGCCCTCTATGGAATGTATTGTCGGTTATAGGTGACAAAGAACAGTAATGGACAACTATGCACAGTTTTAATCACTTGCTAACTTGACAGTAAGCTTTATGCCTTTTTGACAGCCATTTCTGTCACAAGTTGTTTCAAATATTTGTGCACTGTGTAAAATAATTGATTATTGTTTGCAAATCAATGAAGGAGTGCCATTGATGCAAACCTGACGTTGTTTAATAGTATCCCTCATTTGATGACGTAAAATCATTAATTTCTACAACTTGAAGTTGAAGTAGGCAAATGTGGACTGGGGCAAGTAATGTACAGTATGTATGGTGTAATATTTTTGAATCGTTGGGGTCAAAGAGTGCTTGCAGATCACGCATGTTATAAAACATGTAACTTGCCAGCATTGTTAAGAAACTTCAAGAGAATACCACACACAAACACTCAAACAAAAGTCGGATTTCCCTTGTTTACCTTGCAGCTTTGTCCTCATCTTCATTGTTTTCTCTTTAAGCAAATGCCTTTAAGAAATCTAATGAAACCCGAACCCTCACGACACCCCTGACACTTGCTTATTCTGTTTTACAGTCATGGTTCATCGCAATTAGAGTGAGGTTTTCTTGTCAAACATGCACACAAATACGCTATCCTACAGAACATGAAACGGTACACTGAAGCCTTTTACTGTCTTTGCTGTTCATACAACACATGCTGACTACACCTGACTCAGATTGTGGGTTCCCACACTGGCCCTGTGAGTAACAGGCTAGAGATGTGCCACACTGAGTAACAGGCTAGAGATGTGCCACACTGTGAGTAACAGGCTAGCGGATGTGCCACACAGTGAGTAACAGGCTAGAGATGTGCCACACTGCGAGTAACAGGCTCGCAGATGTGCCACACTGCGAGTAACAGGCTAGAGATGTGCCACACTGTGAGTAACAGGCTAGAGATGTGCCACTCTGTGAGTAACAGGCCCGCGGATGTACCACACGGGGATATCGATCGTGGAGATTCGAGGACGAATCTTGAAAAGAAAAGGGGGAGCAGTGTAACAGTGGGGGGTTTAAGTAGCGTAAAACTTCAGCGTAAAACTTTGTAATGGACTGATCAGCCTTTTCTAGCACAGTGGTTTTGCTGCTGAGTTGCAGAATTTGCAGACCCGGGTTCGATCCCGGGTGTCAGCATGTTTCTTTCTCTGTTCCTACTCGTCCCTCTGACTTCTTACATCCCCACTAAAGGTCTCACGTTTCCTTTGACAACTTGTCACAAAGCTAACGTTCTACTTTTCATATTCCTGTCTTCAAATACTACCCAATGTTAGTTAAATTCCCTGGAAAGATATTTGTACTTAATGTCATTTGCGAATGACGTCATTGAAATTCTCGAGGGAGAATTATCCGTACGTTGTAATATCTGTCAGTATTACGTCGTACAGAAATCAATTCACCTGCGTCGATACAGGTGATTTTGTCTCCCTCTGGGACATACTGAATGGGGTAGGTGCGTGACTATTGTTCTTGAGGTGGGGAGATGCTTTAGGTGAGGAAACAATCAGCTTTTATACTAATTACCAACAAACCCCAGCGGTACAATAGTAGTTAAGCTATATAGTTAGCAATTCTGAGGTAGAGGATGGTCCAATTTGAGCAATGTCCTTTGATCTTTAAAAAAGGGATGATTTCTAGATAAAATTATGTCATCTAGACGTTAAACCAAATGTTTCAACCTTGCATAAATTGATACGATTACCCGTCCAATATCATTATAGTATCACAACTATTCACTTTTGTATTCTGTTGCTGAATATGACAAAGTGACCTTGGTTTAACTTGGAAGATTCCTTCACCGATATTAGCACTTATATAAAGGTATATAAGTGCAAACTTCACTCTACTTGTGTCATTTAGCCTCTAGCCACTGAAGAAGCTGTACATAGCGAAACTAGTTTGGCTGACAGGTTGAATAAAAGTTCAGATGGCTCCAGATGTCTTTCTGAGGGACGACTGCAGCGTGCAAGATGTCGGTAGCTTGAGGGATGAATCTACTCTACTATATATTCCTTCACCGATATTGTCACAGATGCATGTTGACACCAAACCCGAAGGTAGACTGTACGCCTGTATGCACCGACTTCACCAATGCCTGGTTCCATTTGGAACATTCATGTCATAGGTCACACGTAGCGCCTTGGGGGACACCTGTCTTTGTTCTGAACACATCACTTATTAATTATTCAGTTCCTTATATCGAGTCATTCTTTCAAATGTTATCCCCCAAGGGTATGATATTTGTGAGGAAAAGAGAACAAAAAGAGGAACTTTTGAAACTCTTACGTGCATGATTTGGTTGGCTTCAAGAGTGTTTGTGTCTTAGTTATACATAACGACTGATCTTATCACAATTAGTGCATGACTGCACGACAGCTTCTCGCCAGATATCTTTGGTATTAAGATTAGTGAACTAAGTTAGTTGATGAGAAAATGGTGCCTTCTTGCTTCAGATTTTACTTGGTTTTAAGATATTTTGAGGCAACCGCCTAACACAGCGGATCCAAATAGGTTTTAGGTGAAACAGGCCAACCATTGATCACATACCAGTAACCAAGCATTCTACCCTTAGGCAAAATATGCTTTCGCATAGATTACTTGTTTGGGTTGACGTCTCACAACAACACTGACTGTATGATCTTTTCAGTTTCAGCCCTTTTTCTGCCGGCCTAGGCTCTAGATATTTTCGTATCACCATTTTTGCTGCATCATTCTTTAATGAACAGTCTTCTTTTAACCAGAAAACAATATACAAACGATAGATATTCACAAAAAAAGCAGAAATACGACCAGGAGTTTGCTATGGGTCCGTGATCTTTGTTTACAGTGGTTACCACCACACTTGGAGGGATCAAGGCTGCTCTGTGGTGGGATGGAGGGAGGATTTCCCGCCATGGGAACGAGGGCTGTCGCCATGGCAACACAGCCTCATTGTCCACACATGAACACCTGGGGGATGCCGAGGGCGTGTACATTGGTTCTGGCATCTCGCACCGGTATTGGGGGAAATTTTGTCTGTAGGGACTATCAAATGCGTTTGCCAACAATTACTCAAAAAGTTTTTTAAAACTAGCAGTTCCATGAATTATGAAATCTTATAAAGATCTGTTCATAAAAATAACTATGCTGTGTTCAGTAATCATTTTAAAGATGCGCACTGCTGGCACAAGAACACCCCAAAGCTAGCGTTCCCGTTCGTGTGGATGTGTGCAAGGACATTACATACATGATATAACGTTACATACATAATGTGTGCAATTCTAGCCGTTCGACGACTTTCTTTTTTCTTAGCGAGAAAAGCTAATCCCGTGTCGTGTTGTTTGTGACTTGGCACTGTGTGACAGGTGAAGCGGACAGACGTGCCACTCTCCAGTACAAACACAGCTTCTTTACTGTTTACGTTCCGTCTGAAACCATGTTACATGGCGCACTAATCGATCTATACCGTCTAACGCTTAAACACGTAAGGAATAGCCTGTAGCGAAGTGTGCTGGTGTAATTAAGTGGGAGAACAATCGCTAGGAGAGTTTGGCCACCATATTAAAAAGCCGGTAACCTTTTGTTACAATACCGTCTTGTGGACTTGCTACCCTGACCAATTGTCAATTATTAGTCATACATGATTTTTCCAAATTCTACCATCCATAACTCCTTATGAAGGTTTGCTGAAGCGCGCGTGTAGTAAGTGTGCGCTCTAGGTAGTGTTTTCCCGCCAGTGTGTTAACCCATGCAGAAACGAGTGCACGTGGCATTCAATTTCTACAAGGAGGTTCTTTTTTTAACCTCCCTGATTTCTACAACAGACGAAATGCTGTGGAGATCCCTTATTCAGTTCACCACATCACGTCGGGCCGTCCCCAGGGAGAGGGCACGTTGGCGCCAACTGACGCCAGGTAAAACCGCACACACACAGGCGCATCCAGGTGAGTTAATCCCGCGCCCTACCTGTGGACGGACCGGCCTTTGTTTGCCTCCTAGGGGTATGACTCAGTTCCTGTCTCATAAATATGGCCGGAAAATTCCACTTGGTTTAAGGCAAGGAGGTTTCAGTACCCCACGCCAAGCATTTTTTTTTTTTTTGCCTTCTGACAAATCAGAATCTCTCATAAAAATTCTGCGGTTTGTTTTACGGGTGTAAAATAGTGAAATCATCACCCGAAAAATATGTCGAGATTTAAACTAGCCGTTTTCTTGTTCGAGAGCTGGTTTCTTGAAACAGGGTGTGGCAGGTGGTTCAAGTGTTCAACCAACAATTGATTACGGAGATAATAATCAAAATTGGACCGTCCAGAGGTTACCAAGTACCCAAACATCGTCGCCAGGACTGCCTGGTGATGTTTTTCGTTGTTTGGCGAGAAAATTACCTCACCCTTATCGACCTGTCACTCAAATTGGACCGGTATTTACCGTTGGTTTGTCCACGCTTCAAATGGCCGCACGCAACCACCAAAACGTGCTCGAACGTACGCTCGTAAAAAAAGCGGGTGAAGAGATGGTATTCAACAGGTCAATTTAACAAAACGAGTCGTGCTGTTGAATCAGAGACGTAAGGGTGATGGTTTCAGAATTTAATTTGCTCACAGTTCCTGAATTTACATTCATTTCCTTAATACGCACCCACGTGTGAAACCACTACCGCTTTTCTGGGTTAAACCTTAAAAGTTTAAACGCTGAGGCTTGAGAAAGGATTGTAATTCGATGAAAACGAAGTACAAATATGATAAAGCTGTGCTAGTGTTCTGTAGTTAGCGCTGCCACGTATATCCTTGTCGGTGAGAACAAAGCCGCACACTTTTAGCACACCTGGTGCGGGCGCCTCACCAGGTGACACAAAAGTACACAATTTCACACACAAAACCTTAACAAACACGACTCCATACAAGTATAATCTACAGAAGGGAGCGTTTTGCTTACCTTGTTGAACATTTTGGCGAGTTTTTTGCTGTTTTCTCGGTAGTTTCCGAAGATAAAGCACAGAGAGCTGGTGACGAGTCTTGTTTCACGCAAGCCGCTGGGAGCAATGAGCTGGATGTCAGACAGATGAGCTCATCCTTAAGTTGGGCGACTACAATTGCTCGGGGAAGAGGGGAGAATTATTTTATAAATTCTACTATCTTCTTTCAGTCTGTTTGTCTTTAAAATCATTAGGGTCAAAACTGATTCCTTATGAGCCGAAACATCACACAAATTGACTGATTTTCTAATATTTCTGTATGAATATTACATAATTTTGAAGATATCTCCCTATGATTTAATGGTACAGGCTAATACACGTAACGTACAGGTAAGTATTTTTGGCGGACAAAATCCAACCGCCTGATATCACGTGGCCCAATCAGTGAGCTCGTTTCAAATATAATCATATCGACGGTCGGTATTGCAACAGAACAAGCAACCTATGACCTTTAAGCTCTCCACACGATTTCACCCACGTGTATACCTTAAGTATATAACGTTAGGTACTGTAGTAAGTATACACATGCTAGAACTTGTATGGTCCCTTTTGACCATGGTAAAATCCTTATTGTATCCATAGATATCAGAAATTCAGTGTGTGGATATTAGAACATTATGTACTGCATACAATCTCACCCGACGTTACTCTTTTTTACCTTAAGAGATACCTAACGTTAGATGCCATAGACTTTACACTAGGTATAGCTATCATTTGTTGTTAATCACAGCGTCAAAGGCAGTTGGCCGTTGATATATAGCGTCCTTGGTCGTGTTAGTAACTCTTATCTAAACCCCGTCCTTCCAGTAGAGCCACACCTTCAGCACGTTTATCTTAAGTTGAACCCACCACACAAGCGCCACTTATTGATAGAATAAGAGTTTAGGGTACGCCCCATGTCTTGTAAGAGTTAGAATAAAGCCAGGTGTGTGAGTACTAGGTACGCCCTAGTGTTGGGCCGGCAACCAGTGTTAGCCAAACCCAGACCCATCAACACATTATCACTGACCTGGTACCATGGTGCGTTACGCCCTTAGGCGGTTCAACGGTTACACAACTCAACCCCTCCCAAAAGAGGGCTTAAACCATTTGCACCTTCTAATCACTGCTTTTGCTCCGCAATTGTAAAAAGTGTGGCAATGAAAAAGCATTGCCATGGCGACGGTAATATTGTTTGACTTTTTTGTAACGTATTGTATTGTATGTTGATAGAGATGATTGAGGAATTGTATGCTTGGTAAGTCATGATGATGTTCCGGGCTGTATGTGCTAGTGTCGTAGTGTCGCGATACGTTGGCTTAATGTACTGTGTAGTATGATGTTGTTGATACACAAGTTAAGTATTATCATGAAGAAATATCAATACAATTAAACTAAAATTAATATGATTATGTCAAACATGCTACATGTTACATTGATATTTTGCAATAATCTGCGCCTGGCCAGATAAGTGTTTATGGCAGCGGTTCCAAGGAATCAAGGCATCTGGCCAATGCTGCAATGTTGATGTAGGTATATGAATAAGCCATTCTATAACATCTGCTCGAAGATCAAGAGCTAAACGACCTTCTGTGGCATACAGGGAGATAGACAGTTACGGTAGGTTGGTACTTGCGGGTAAAAACTTCTCGGTTCAGTTGAAATACGGGTCAAAGTTATGTGCGTTTCGTGGATCTTTTTCCCTGGGAGACAGCCGGGATCGAGCCTGGTTACCACACCGCAGCCCAATCTCAATATCTATCGTGCAGGGGTCTGGCAGGATGACTGTAGAAAGGCTCTCCAAGGCCCTTGGTCAGAGAGAGGAGAACCTAGGATTGATAACCACCCCAGGTAGCCAGCTACAACACACCACAGTTGGTCAGCAGGCTATTGTAGTAGCGAATCAGGGACTAGATATGGCTCAAGGGTGTAATGAGCTATTTTTCAAAATAACAGCAGAACTTTAAGGCTGGAACTTTGTAAGGTCCACCTGCCCTTTCCCCCAAAAGGGTAGCGATAACTCCTTCGGGTTAAACTCCCCCGGAGCGCTAATGTGAGATCGGCGGGCTGACTGGCTTGGTTCCCCGAACTAAACTCGCTAGCTACCCGGTCCTGTCTGGCTCCCAGGGTATGGATCTTGAAACGTGCTAACTGTGATTAAAACGCAAACGGACACTCCTTCGTCGGGATATTCCTATTTTGAAATACTCCCCGTGGAAGTAGGGCATGATCATGATACAGAAGCCACTCTTCATGCCGATTTAGTTTTGTTCCGTGCTACTCAGTGTACATGACGACCTGTTCGATGTGTGCCCTGGTGGTTTGTGATCTAGACGAGAGTCCTGTTTACGCCTGCCCTCTAAATGATTTCTTATCCCGAACTTTATTCTTTATCCAAAAAAGGACTTCCGGGCCCTTGTCCCAAGAATTTTTCTAGCTTTTTTTTCCATACGTCCACGTTTTCGTGCAGCGACCTAGCGATGAACGTTTTGGGGGCCCAGAAGGATAGTGAGGTCGGGTTTACGTCAAACTGAAGGGTTTACTTCCTATGCCGGGACACGTGTTCGTCGGGCCCATGCCGGCCACGGGGTGCCACCTCCCCGCTTGCCGCTTGGTGACGTGGGTGGCCGGGGCCCTTTAATATCGGAAGCTGGGCGCTCCAGGGAGAACATGAGATGGGGCATCTTAGTTTAAGGTTATGTCAGGAGGAGGAAGAGACATGTCATCCTTTTGGGTAAGCGTGATTATCGTCGCGATGGTTCTGCTCTGTTCTGTGAGTGTGAGTGGTTCTGTTCTAGTGATCAGTGGCGGTTTGTTTACATCTCCGTGAAGGGGGGGGGGCGATTATGTGGTACTTATTTCCTCGAGGCCCTCCCTCATGGATGCCTTTGGTTATCACTTATCAGTAACGCATATTTTATTCTGATCTAAACAAACACAGAAACGCTAAACCATGTGTATAACGGTGGGGCACTACATCCTCTAATCAAACCTCGTTGTGACTAGGACGTCCTCTCTTACTTGTCTAATATTTCTTCAAAACATTTACATCTTTCCAAATTATGCCTAACAACAGTTATGGGAAGACCAGTATAGGATTCTATAAGAAATGAACCGTTAAACGCTGTTATGTGACCTTTGACCTTATAAAATACAACACGGCTGATCTCATTGACCATATTTCACCTTGAATTAAGTTAAACAATTATAACCGTCCACAATGCCCCATCTGCAAGACCGAGCTGAAGTTAGCAGCCCGTTTACCAGCACCAGTTGTGGCACGTAGACACCACGCACTCGCAGTTGCACGTACGTCGGTTTGTACCCTTAGCTTTAAAATGGTCAGACCAGTCCTGCTATGTATCTCAAGAACATCTTGATGTTTGAGTCTACACGACATGAAGAGTGTATTCATGTTTACTGTACTATACCTTGGACATTTTGTATCAAACACCCTAAGGTGCAACACGGTATCTTTAAGCTATACTACGTAATGTTTGGACAATACAGTATGTTTTTGTTGGGTTTCGCCTGCGTGCCTGTCTTGATCAGGCGGTCCAGGGCGCGACTCATCTTTAAGTCGATCATACATGAATGTTGTGATCGAGGCACACCTCTCGTAGCTTTCTTAGCCCGGCTTGCACCGAATGGTTCTACAACTTACATAGAAATAAACGTTAAAAGGGGAAAATTTGTCATAACATGCCGGACTCAGTCCTGCATGGGGCTAATAAGTCGTGTATGTGTAGAGAGTCGTGAGCATGACAGGCCCATTTGTCACACCGACTCAAAGGGTGACTACCACATTCCAAACCAAAGATACTGTAAGTCGACAACGCATGATGAGTGTGTTCATGTTTACTGTGCACTTGGGGAAGTTTGTATCAAACACCTTAAGGTGCAGCAAAGTAACAGTAAAGATCACGGCGCTGCAATCCATGAAGATCGAGCGGGTACAAAAATAACCTGGAATCCAGTCTACCGTGGATTGGCCAGGCTAACTTCGGGACAGGAGAGTCTTTCCACCGCCGGGGTCATATACAATGACAGCAGACGAAAAACCAAAATACTAGTAGTGCAATTTGGTGAAATTTCACCACATTCGCAAGCGTGCCTCTATTGTCTCTCACCGGACATTTGTATCATGTATCTGTCTCGTGATATGTTCTGGTACTTCCCACTTGTGGCTATGCCTTGTTTGTTCATTCTCAACTTTCTGTGATGAATGTGAGCACTCATTTGTTAGACATGAAAATGACGTCTAAAATAATAGGTACAACCACACCTGGAGGCATAATAAGATCTTCACCTTACGGAGACTCATGATCAGCATAGAAAACTTAGTTTCTACGTGTTGTCGGGCGTGTACGGGGGTTGAAGTCTGTAATCATTACTGCTTTCGTTGGGTGTTTGGTCAACGCTGCGATATCAAAATTCCCCCGTTGCCTATTTATACAATCAAGGATAAAACCTTACAAATGTGGCCTTACAAGAGGGTGGTAGAATGCCTCGCGGGAGGTATTCATTCACACCATGTCGTGTAACAGTTCTCTCGAAGGCGATTAATCTATATGCAAAACAAATGGCTTCTGCTGTTAGGCCGACAAAAGATCTCTCAACGTTATGACACCGGCCTTTTCCTTTGATAGCGATATGTGATGTGTCGAGCGATTGCATACCAAAGGAAGTTCTCACTGTAGCCGCCCAAGTAATACTAGTAGTTAGATCATGGGAGTGGCCTGACAATGTGGGGACCCCAACAAACTCCAAGGGTGGCGGAGCAGTACTAAATCCACATAGTCAGACCATTCCCAGGATCTAACTGACTTAGAACATGGCCATCTTTCCGAAGCAAAAATACACTTTTTTTAGTCATTGAGAAACATGCAGTTTTCCTAGCTAGCGGACAGACAGGCTACATTCTTCTCCTATTTCCCATTCATGACCCTGGTGATGGCGCCTCACACCTTTTGCTCATGAGGGTTGTGTGAAATTCATGTCAGGTTTTACAACACTTTTTTGCACCACAATGCCATTGTTTTTTGGGTGTATGTCAGTTTGATCCCAGTTCCCAACCTGACCTCAAATGAAAGGAGTCGGCCCAAAATTAGCACCTTGCCGCGGCCTTTGTTTTGCGATGTTAAACCCTGCTGTGTCCTATTGTTCCGTCGTGCCGGCGGCAGTCCTTTGTAAGCCATGTTTGACTCCCCATAAAAGCCGCATAATGAGCCAGTCATGACCTCATGGCAGCGGCAGGGACCGAGGCCGGCCCTATTAGAAGTCCAGCACCGGAAAAGTTAAGCACTGGAAATCCAGTGCTCGCATTGGGTTCAGCACTGGAATTCCAGTGCTGAGGGAGCATGAGCACTGGAACAAGGCCGTTCGTTTCTTTGTGATATTGAAAATGTAAGAACAGATATGCTTTATAAGTAAAGGTTTGTCTAGATTCATAAGGAATATAAATTTGTCTATATTACTTAGTTGTATGAAGTGGGGGAACATGGATTCTATTAGTCTGTAGAGTTCAGCTCTCTCTTTCTTGTACAAACTACATTCTACTACAAAATGGTGTTCGTCTTCTAACTTATCTAGATTGCAGTATCTACATATTCGTTGTTCTAGAGGAGTGCGGTTATGTCTTCCGGTTTCGATGTGTAATTTGTGGCAACTGACTCGTAGTTTTGTGACGGCCGTCCTGTGCCGAATATTGTCAATATCCAGGTATTGTTCCACATTATAAGTGGACTTGAACAGTCTGTAAGACCTCAATTTGTTTTTAGCGGATCCACCTTTGTTGTCATTGTGTATCTCTCTTAGAAAAGTTTGAAAATAAATGTCTTTCAGACGCTGATTGATAGAATTGATAATTTGAGACGAATTTGTATTGTGCTGTAGAGGACAATGCCATACATAACCATAGCCGCATTCCTCCAGTGATTGGCGAACTCCTGACGCCCAACACTTGGCTCCAGCCTTGTCTAAATCTATCTGGCAAGAAAGAGCGTCTGACTGGAAACTGTCTGCTGGTACTTTCTGGCGAAGTCTAATTAAGTGTTTAATAGCATTTAGGGAGGCTTCCAAATGAATGGGGAACCTCATGACCTCATGGCAGCGGCAGGGACCGAGGCCGGCCCTATTAGAAGTCCAGCACCGGAAAAGTTAAGCACTGGAAATCCAGTGCTCGCATTGGGTTCAGCACTGGAATTCCAGTGCTGAGTTCCAGTGCTGAGGGAGCATGAGCACTGGAACAAGGCCGTTCAGCACTGGAAAACCAGCGCTGACGTTTGTTCAGCACTGGAAAACCAGTGCTGAGGCCGATTCGACCCATTGATTCAGCACTGGAACACCAGTGCGGAGACCGTTACTTTTGTATACTTGCTTGTCAATAAGAGTGAACAATAAAAACAATGCCGATAGTCGGTTGGGTGTATGTAAATCAAGACCAATTTGCACCTTAATGTTAATGTTTTTTTTTTCAAAAGTGAGTCGAAGATGGTTCAAAAGGGACAAATTATGAGCCGACTCCTTCCCCTCTTTCAACCTCCTTGGTAGGACGTGGCATGTCTGGAAGGCCAATTTCTCGAGTATGTTCAGCCGTTTTCACAGTATGTTAGGACGAGTTCCGTACACAGCCCGACACGTCTGAGTTCCAGCTTGAGCTGGCGGACGTTTTGCTGCAGCCTATTGGCATCTCTGCCGAACTGTTCTGTAGTTTTGATACTGACCAGTTCCTGCCAGACAGACCGGCCAATGTCGCTGCCCCCTCCCCTATTTCATTCACCCAGCTGGTGCAACCGTTCTGACGAGCTGTCCTGTTCCCAGTTCGACCCCTTCCTGGTAGACCACATCATGCATTATCTTCTGCAATTTTAGTATGTTTCTCGTTTATGGAAGTATTAATTGTATGCCTCACGTTTGCCTCGTTTTTATCAATTTAACGCGCATGATTTTATGTAGCATCTCTACTTTTTAAAGTTTTTCTTTACTATTTTGGAACTTGTTCCCTAGCTTGATGTAACCAAGGAGGTTATATTTTTCATGTCTTTGTTGTAGCGCTGTTTGTACATTTTCTTGTTACAAGAAACTTTTTATTATTGTCTTGTTCGTTTTCTGACTTTCTTTCATGACCGTTAGAATTTACTTTGTTTATGTTATGAAGAAAGATGTTCAGTAACATAGGTTGATTTACTGTTTCCATTTTTGTTAATTCTTTAATTGCTTTTATTTGCATGAGAAAGGTGGGCGTCTCCAACTTAGTCAATTTATTCGTTGGTTGGTACATCCCTACGCCTAGGGAGACCAGTCAGTTGAATGGTGGACGTCTCCAACTTAGTCAATTTATTCGTTACTTAGTACACCCCTACCCCTAGGGACACCATACTATGTGGATTTAGAATACTGGATGTGAATTAGTTTTCTTCTGATATAACGGCAACTGGGAAATACAGACGGGATCCCGTTCTTGTATACGCGAACGTGTAACACGTCTGCAGGGACACCACCCAGGGAAGTTTAATACCGGATAGGACATGGGTTAAAATCCCTGCTAATTATCAACACTAATGGTGTCAAAAGGTTTTGAGCGTTCTGTTTAATTATCTTAAATGTAAAAGTACAAAAACTTTTCAAATCCCCGGGAAATAAGAGAATGTGCATGTTGTCACCCGCAGATTTTCATGCGCAACTTTTCACGCACACAAAACCCGGGCATCTCTGTTAGCGCAAGGAGCTTTTATCAGTGATAAAAGCTCCTTGGTTAGCGTAAAAGTTTAGATGTGAAGTCTTGAATTTTCGTGAAACATGCATAAAAGTTCCGTTGTCGTGGTTTTCTAGGTGTTTGGTCGACATACTATCTATCTGACACAGTGACTAAATTTGTCACATCGCCGGATTCTGAGAATCATCACGATAATTTTTGCCATCTGTTCTACTCTTCGTTCCGTACACCTACAGTGCAGTCAAGGCCACTCTGACATTTCATACGTACCCCCTGGCCCTAGCCTGTGTTTACACAAGCTCTCTCGCCGGCTGGGCTTAATGACCCCCTCCCCATAGGGTGGCGGCAATTGTAGGGCCGGCCGCTAGGGGCTTGATTTTAGTCAGGCTACCCCTGGCCCCAGCCCTGGTCGTAACTCATTTTCTGTGACAGCTAATTGCAGCAGATTTGGCCAAACATCCTCCCCTGATCTCTGGCATCTTTGAACCACAACCAGATTTTTTGCCTCCATGGTTTCGGCTTTAAAAATCTCCAAACCGTGCTCATGTAGTGTCATGTCCCGTGCCTTTTCTTTGCCAAATTGTACCAACCCCCTTCCCCACCGACTCACGTTAAACATTCAAGTTGAGAACGGAGTGCCAGAGTGAATCGTGAACCTTAAATCGTTTCTGCCATGTTTGGGTCAAATCATGAGGTTTTGTTAGATCATTCTACCTATGCACAATGCATTTCTTTCCCGCTATAGTTGCAGCGTGTAACATGGATACCCTAGTTCTCTCTGTTAAAATGTCAATACATTCGTGTGTGGTTGTTACAAGACATGTTGGTATGTGTTTTGATAGAAGATAAATGTGGCGGAGTGGATACAAACGTGTTTTATTTTGTATCTAATCAGAGCAGTATATACCTCAGAGTAGCAATCCCCATTTAGACACATTTGGGAACAAGTAAATTGGGGGTCAGTAAAACCAGGACTGTTAACGGAAGTTTTTAATTTGAAATGACTCAGTATTTGATGCATGATAAACAAAAATCAACTAAACTATTCGATTAATCACTAGACAGTGGATAAGATGCCTAGTTTGAGACGGATTATCAGGGCGAGTTGCGAGTTATTTATCGTTTATACATCGCAAGTTCATTTCGCCGATGCCTTAGAAAATATGGATCGCGACACCATATTCCCATATGTACTGATACATCCCGGATCAATGACAAGCTGAAAGGGAACAGTGTCGCTTATTATTGTTAAAAGATTAGATAATATCAGTACGGGCGAAAATCATACGGCCGACTGTTGAAGCACACCACAAGAAAGACGGTCCAAGAATTCATTATTTAAATACGCTTCGTCAATTAACAGGAAACATTGTAGCCGTTAAAACTTAGCACTAGTTTTTAAGGTAGGCATAAAAGGGTTTAAATGTTTTGATTCGCTATTGTTGTTTTTAGCGTTTTAGGTTGCAATGTAGCAATCGTAAAGTACCCCCTTTTGATAGGTACATCTCAATCTCCCGTTTTGATAGTTGGTTGCGTCTGAATCGCCCCCGTTTGGATAGTTACGACAGAAACAATGTTTTGAAAGGAATGAATTTGAACGACAAGCTGTGTTGATGTAACTCCTGTAAAAGCAGGAATTCCTTGTATTAAAAGCAGACCGCATGATTTATTGCCACCGGACCACCATGGAAATGACAAGTCTGTGTCATCTGTGCCATGTGGTGCTGGCTTTTCGTCACACCCGCAACAAGCGTTGTGCTAATCAGAAACGGTCTGTTGAACTGCCTTTTGTTTAGAGCCAGGCCTTCCAGACGGTCCGGACTGCCGGACACTGGCACATGCGGGAACATTTTATTCCTAAAGCGGTCATTCTTTCTTAGCACGGCGTGGTGGGAAGAACGAACATTGCTATTGTAACAGTGGGTTCTAGCGCTGCCAAACTGACCACGCCAACAGCTCTTGAGCTTTTGTTGTTGTGGTTAGCACGTGTGATTTGTGATCCGGCTGCCCGGGTTCGGCGCGGGTTCGAATCCCGGGAGTCGGGATGTTGTTTATTTCTGTTCTGACTCGCCCCTCTAGTTGTTCACTGGTTCCCATGCCGATCCTGTGAGTAACAGGCTAGCGGATGTGCCATACAGGGATGTCGGTAAGCGTTTGGAAGTTTTTGTGTGTTTTGCAAACCTCTTCATATTACTCCTTTCTTTCCTGGTCATTAGAGAAGCAGTTAGAAATAAAATGTATCTCGTCTTCCACCGGTTTTGCAATACAATGATTACAGGTTCTTTCGCCCACGGGTAGCTAGTTTGCATATTGCCGATCTGACCTCGATATTATCTAGTGATGTTAAATAAGTTTCCATTGGGTATCCCTTCTTTAGTTTCTTAAAGAATCTTAACTTACCATTATCTATAGACAGTCTATGAGAAAATGTCTGTATGTACAATTGCTTATTAACACAATTTAATCGGACTCAGGTATAGCTTTGAGTGTTTGTTCTTCTAAAGTGGTTAACATTGTCATCAAGTGACATACGTCTGTGTATTTAAGTGTGATTCTTCCCTTGTATTTAAAGAGTGAGATAGAGCCAGCTTAACAAATGGTAGCTTACGAGGTAATAACTCATGTACGCCATACATTGTGGATTACGATTCGTGTGTGATTGATGCAACACATGTTGGTGTGTATCTGCATACAAGATGATGGGGCAAAGTCCTTTATTTTGTATCTAATTAGAGTAGTATAAACCTCGGAGATGCAATGTCTAGTCACATTTTGGAAAAAGAAAATAAGAGGTCAATATAACCAGGACTGTTACCGGAGATACTGAATTTAACATCGCCCAGTATATGATGCATGATCAAAAATATCAACTAAACTACCCGATAAGCGCACCTCAGAGAAGACGGTACAAGATGTATCTATTGTTTTACGCTTCGCCAATAAACAGGAAACATTGTAGCCGTTAAAACTTAGTACTAATTTTTAAGGTAGGCATGAAAAAGTTCCGGGTTATAATGTTCTGATTCGCTGCTATTGCTTTTAGCGTTGTTAGGTTGCAATATACCCATCGTAAAATAGATCCTATTTGGTTACATTTCAATCCCCATAGATCATGGGAGTGGCCTGACTATGTGGATTTGGTACTGCTCCGCCCACCCGAGGAGTTTGTTTGGGTCCCCGAGGGGTCGTCTTGGGATTGGTCACCGTGCTGACGTCAGTCTGTAAACATTGACAAATAGGAACTGCACAAGTACATTTTCCAACCAATGGCAGCCCTCAGAATAGCGTCAGTTTGCTTCCCACTAAAGATCGATCACTGACTATCTAGTCAGGCGGAGATGGCGCGGCGGACAAGGTCGGCCGAGTTAGACGCGGCGCTTCAACTGGACAGTGAACATGCACAAGCGACTCAATTTCGGTGAGAGTACCTTGCTAATGATAGCATGTATTATGTGTATAATAGATACGTCACAAGTTGTTAAGAGTGACTAGAGCTAAATAAACCGAGAGCGTTACGATGTGAATCGTACCAGGTGGATTTTGGGACTGTGTGCTTGGGTTGAGTAACACTGCCAACCTTAATTTCGTGGGCCCAAATCTTACCCCAAACCGCCCGAGACCTTGGTCTTCAAAAAGTCCGCCAACATCACGTTTCGGCAAGATAAAATATGAGTCCCATATTAACGGCATTATAGTTTTGGCATTTTTACAGCGTATTGTTGTGTAGGAATTAGTCTTCATCTGTGACCGTGTTTCGCCAGAGTTTTTTGATTTTGTTTAGAGAATATCTTTCAACGTGGAAACTTCTTGGCAGTTTGTTACTCATACCACATGTTGTTTACGGCACAACCAGGCACAACCCTTTTGTTTTTGATCGGCCGAAGATATCAGCGCTCCATGAGGCCCTTCTGTGGAATTCCATTCGCCACCTTGCCGCCGCCGAACAACAAACGCTTCTGTTTCTCGTGGTCATATTCATCTGTTTCCCGTGGTCTTAAAGTAAAAGATACGATTTGTTACCGGGGTCCCCGTTCTCAATCATCTTTTTCTCTGCGCTTCACTCACCCTTTATCGTCTGTGGACTAGTACAGTCAAGCACGTATCCACAGTTCTATAGTAATACTGCTGAGCACGAGTCGTCAATTAACCGACGATTGCCGGAACTGCCATACTCCCATCCGTCCTCCGATCGCCCGCCGTCTTATCACTCTGACTGTAGCCAAAACGGTACCGGTAATCTGATCACCCATTGTCCTCCAAGCAGTTTAATAGCGGTGAGCGTACATGTGACTTATTTCATTCTGTCTTATTACAGGCTGGTGATGATATAGCCGTTGTATACAGGATGCTTTTCCAATCACCTTTACCACCCTTCCACACGTAGAAGTTGGATATCTCTTGCAAATGCAGCCGTTTTACTTGTATGATGGACGAAATATTCTGTATACTGGTTTACGCAACCCGACGTAACAGTGTACTGCATTTTAGACCCGATAGCCGTCGCTTGTGGCTTTTAAGCCGACATGTATATTGATATTGTGATGTGCCTTCGATCATGCGAAGCCAAGCCGAGAAAGAATATTTTGTGTCATTATTTCTTATTCACGGTGGTACATTTTATTTCTGAAACTTCTTTAATGATTCAAAACTCGGGCTACACCAAAAGGTAAATGATAATGCACTTTTGTGCCCTTTGGTTATAAGAGAAATAGACCTCATCGGTCAAAGTAACAGCACGTTAGCATCACGAGTATTGTTGTCTGGCTGCACAAGCGTTATCGCCGGTGCAATGAGACGAGTGGGAAAAGTCTTCGCCATGCATTCGGTACGTCGTAAGTTCGATCCCCGGCCAATATAGTATGACGTGTTAAATGGTCGTGCTAATTTCTCAGCTTAGCACTCAGCATTCGGGAAAGAGTATGTAATTTGAACACACACCACAGCCAGTGTCCTGGCCCCCTACTGTAGTAATTGCATTTGTTTGGCCCAGGGTTACTCCAAGAACATGGGCGCCGCCCTATGCACCATGGAGCGGGAAGGACTTTGACTTGACATGACTATATAAGCGTTGTAATAAAATATGTATTACTTTTGCTATAAATTATATCTGAATTACTTTGATGCCTTACATCACTACCGACGGCCTGTAACTAACAGAAAACAACACTTTACCGATCCAGACATACAAAAGTTGCTAAGTTAGTATCACTATTGCAAAAATACTTCATATCAATCCTTTCTCACAATCTGTCCCCACAGGTGAACGCCGGCATGACAGCCCCCAGGTTACAGGAAGAATCGACTGACAAGTACACCCCTTTGTCGCGATGGTTTGGTAACCAAATGAACATCACAGCAATAAGAAAAAAAGGGATTCAAGCGTCACACAACCATACAAAATGAAATAACAGAAAGATATGAAATAAAAACCTTCAAACGAAACAAAACAATCCTCATACATACACGACATCATTACGCCGAATGGTCAAGCAAAAAATATAACTGACCCACAATTCTACCCTAACGATACATAATATCGGGTATTTTGTTAAAAAATGTAATGTGCTGTATACTTGATGGTGAAACGAGTATTAAAACATGAAATCCTGGTTTATAACATCGGTCACGTCATCTTATTATACGCCATACCCAAAGCAGACTAAAGTCACACAAAAACAAATTCCCTAGGGAATACCCGTAGAAAATACCCGTAGAAAAAAAATACCCGTAGAAAAATTCCTCGCATGCCTGCGGAATTCCTAGAATTCCTGTCAAACGGTCGCACACTATAAACATTAGGCTCGCCCCTGAGGCGTCGCCAAAAACACGGGTGGTTCGACAAAAATGAGCAAGGTTCGACCAACAGTGAACACGCCATTTTACCGAGCACATCATCAACAGTTACGAAAAAATATCAGCTAAATGAAGAAAAACGTCATATTTTTTTTGTAGCCATCTGAAAATACATGTGAAAATTCATAATTCTATCGCAAGAAAACAGACCTCGATCCGCGAAAATAGGCCTAAACTGGCCCATGTTTGTTGTACGGCGAAGAGAAACATATCAAACTGTCCGCCATTGTGCCCTCTACCGCAAGATGACGTAGTCACATGCCTGCCGAGTTTTCCAAATAAGGGAATCGTCGGAAACCTGACCCACTTCGCCTCTTGCCGATCGGGCTTCGGGCTGGCTCGAGGGCTATGACGTAATGGCGTGGCTCATTAGCATAGAAACCGCGCCAACCGGCGCTACGAACATCAGATCAGACGGGCACCGCGCAGGGCAGTAAACAAAGCCGGCGCTGCGGGATTTAACGGGCCAAACAAAGGCGCACAGCGGGCGGGTAACTCCATACTCTCTCCTCCTGATAAAAGCTCCTTGCTAGAATATAATGTATACATGTAGTCATTAGAAACTGCGTACTAGTACAGAATCTGGTAAAATCCATTTTTTTCAACTTGGATTTGTTCAATTATTCATATATGTTAGTCACAGTAAATGTTGTATACTACAATTTTTTTCGAGTTTCTTACTGTTAGCCTATATGAGCATCATGAGTCTAAAATTCAGTATGACATTATATCAATATTCCTTGTACAGGTTATGCTGCATATCCTGGCAGACAAGTTTGAGTTGTGCCTCGCTAGTTCCAAACTAAAGGAGTTGTTCCCAAAAGAGGGAGAAAAACTGCCTCCAGCACTGGAACATGACCCTACAGTAAGCACACATTCAGTGTCTTCCAGAGCTGGCTCCACGACCCGTCCCTACATCCTGGGATGGACATTTGCTTGTTTGGATGGACAAAAGCTTCACTCTGCCTGTTCACCAAATCTGAATGTCATAAAACTGATAAAAATGTATCTCTGTAAGCTTAAAATGACAATACAATATAACTGCAAGGGTTCTCAAACAATGAGTGGGACAGACAAGAATTTAAAGCTGGAGACAGCCCTGGTATTTTCATCGTTTGCCTCCTCACTCCTTAACTCATGATCAGAAGGCTACATGTGATCATCTCATCAGCCTCCAAATCGTTTTATTAAAGTGATGATATGATATAATGGGAGAATAAAAATGATACTTGATTCCCTCTTATGACATGGATTTTATAGATAATAATTTTTCACATTGAAACTACATTCTTTTCCACTCACCTTACCTTGGGTGACATCTTAGTTAACTTTTAACGGCTCCCATACTTCCACCACTACTAGTGATCAAGCAGCAGGGAGTATGGAAGTTGTGGAAAACTAACTAATATATAGCACTCAGGCTTCACTAACTCCACATGTAACTACAGTGTACCATCCTTTCTTTACAGCTAAAAAAAGAACTGACTCAGCTGAATCGCCGGTCCAGTCAGTTCCGTCAGCTTACCCTTGACCTGATACTGGACCGTGAGAGACGAGAGATGTACCTCCAGAGTGAGATGGAAGAGGAGTATGGAGCTGAGTTCTCTCTCACCTTAAATGACCTCGTGGCCAAGTTCGTTCAGACAGTTGAGGACTATCTGCCCATCCCTGTCATTGAAGAGGTTGGAGTCTTAACAAGTTTTACATTATTTTTTTCTATTGTTACTAAAAGTTAAACTGAATAGAGGAATGTAGGCATAAGAGTACTGAAAAATGTATATGACAATATTGATGACTGTACTTTGAAAGGAAAATCCTTAAATTGCCAATGAATCATTTAAGTGCTTATGACAATAACATTTCCTAATTACAGTCCACTACATATGTTTTATAGATTTATTAGAACTTCAGCCATATAATCTGTATATTTGTTAATTTTGTCTGACCGTTACCTCTTCCCTCATGACCTTAATGAAAAGTGGCCAGCAGACTGGAGTTTTGCTTGACCACAGTTAAATAGACACGTAAACATTGAACATGCCCTGTGTTTCAGATCAGCTCAAATGAACAGTACCTAAGCCCTACTGATGATTGCTCTCCTGCTGTGTCTAGTCTTCTGGCAGTCCTGGAAGTTACGAATGGCAATCCCAGCACTGCAGATCTCATAACATTGGTACATGAACTTGAAACTGTAAGCACAACAAGGACCAGGAAACAAAACTGTTTACCTAGTAGTAGTAGATATCAGGCAAAACTGCCCTCAACTTTCAAAAGTCCCCAAACAAAGGAGAAGACAATCAAAACAGACAGAAGTTCTCCAATGATACCACACGGTGATTCTGTAGAAAAAGACAGTGCTGCACAGGAGTCAACTTCCACAGGAAGCTCTGTGTCGCAAACAACAGTATGTTCTGGGGGAACCCATACTACTTTGTCAGATTCAAGTGATGTGGAAATAGTGGAAGTATCCAGTGAGTCAAATTCTGAATGCTCACTTAGAGGCAAAAAGGCAACAAGACTTCTAAAAGAGATGGATACGAGAAATGTTAGAAGAGTAAAAACTTCGCTACGTAACAAGTCAAGTGTATGCACCAGAGCAAAAGGATTGGATGCTGGCAACAGTACAACAAAAGGAAAAGAGTTAAAGAAAGTGAAAGCTAAATCACCACTGTCATGGAATTCGTGGGAGAACACCTTAAGAAATGATCTTATCGGCAGCAAGTCAAAAGGAAATAAGAAGATAACTGACTTTAAAAGTTTCTCTGTAGACAAACAGGAGATGAAAGAAATGACAGAAGATACCGATGATGAAACACAGTGCAGTAAAGAAAGTAGTGCAGGGAGAAACTCAGCACATGATGACAAGATAGGAGCAGAGGAAAGGACAGTCAGAAATGAAGAAGACCCTGGAAGTGATCAGGACCATATTTCTTCTCCTTTGGTCATTACATTAGATAGTAGTATTGACTCTGATACGAGTATTACCTCTCCTCTTCTTCTCGAAAACTTGGAGGAACAATCTCTCTGGAAGATGAAGAGGCAGAGGGAAGAGGAGCAACTTTCAACGGAACATTCCAGAAAGAAAAGACGGAAGCTGGATTTTCAAGAAAAATCATCGTCAGACAATCAAGTTCCAGTAGCTGACTTGCAGGAAACATCAAAAGTTGACAAAGTTCAACTTGAGGAAGAAAGTTGTCAGCATCCAGAGAGGGAAAGTACCACAGAAGAAGTAGCCAACCAATCAAGTTGTTCTGGGGAACTTGCAACTGATGACAAAGTAGATAAGTCAGAAGATGAAGACACTTATGCAGAAAGTGGACCATCAAGCCAAGTCAACATCTCTCTAAATGCTGAGGGGTAAGCATATGATCTACATGTATTTTATTTTCTATTTTAGCCCTGGTTTCCATCCTCCATAGTAACTGCTGGCTCAATCTTTTCTCTGGCTAACTGTGATCAGGCAGCAAAAATATCGAGCTGTGGTTTTTCTACAGAGAATTGTATCCAGGTTTGATTGGTAAAGAAAAAAAAATATTTTCAAGTTTGCTTTAAATTAAAATCTGTCTCTATGATAATATATATTTTTTATGAAGGAAGATACCTTGCCCTGCATGTCACCTTTGTCTTTCATTCTGCTCAGCTCCATGAAAATGTTATCACATTTTCTGCCTTTTTACCTTTTTCACCTTTCTGCTGTCAGTCTTAAGACAATCTCAAGTTACCTTAGCCACATGGACACCACTCTCTCACACGTTGTGTCTTCTCTATTTCTTGAACCTCCTTTCTTTTGTCTCCCATTGTTTTCTTGTCCTGCCAAAGGATCTTTAGACTTTGGGTGTCCAATTTTGAGCAGATGTACAATTGTACATGCATGTTGACAACTGGTGATTTATACAAACTTTATCAATTTTCAGGCACAGCATTGAGGTCCTACAAGAGACGGCTAAAGAATCTACAAGTCCGTGCTCTGTCGTCGGCTCACAAGGTGGCACTCAGCCTTTCTCTCCTATCCGTGCAAGAAGCTACACAACATGAAGACAATACCATTGCTGAACATACTGATCCTAGTACTACCTCACAGACAAAAGATGAAAGTAGTCTCATCCACAAAGGAAGTCCCAAAGCTTTAACGGAAGAACCAAGACCATCTCACCATACTGAAAGATTAAGTCCAGCTAGAAGCGCATTAAGTAATAATAGTATAAAGATACAAGATTCTCCAATGACTACTGTGGAAAGGGCTCCACTTGTAAATGCTGATGAGCATATCAATGCTAGCCCGCACCATAGGAAAGTAAGGGATGATAGTACAGTACCCTGGGCAGACATGGTGCACCAAGCAATACAGAGCGCTCCAACTGGTGCAGCAAATCTAGCAGACATTTGCCAGTACATATCTGAGAACTTTCCACATCACGGCAGTCTTGAGACTGTAGCACAGTCAGTGTGCAGGGTTCTCTCCACTCACAAGTGTTTCCAGGTCGTCAGTAGTCCTCGAGAAATAAGATGGACCCTGAATGCCGCTTGTGATCACAAGTTGTCATTACCTGGGCCTTCACTAGCTGCAAAGGACAGAGAATCCAACCTGGAGGACTCAGATGTTACAAGCTCAACACCTGATGGAGTGGATTCGGCAAGTAAAATGCCAGTGTCAAATCCAAACGGAGATGACAGACAGTCTTTAATGGCAGAAGAGGAAGAGCAAATTGCATCACCAGCTTCTGAAACCACATGCACAACAATGGAGGCAGACACGGCTGTCCACAAGAATGATACACCAGAGAGTCGTGCGGATGATTGCAGTGATAACACCGTCAGCAGTTCCCAAGATGAGGCGTCGGCTGTTCACCATGTTGTCAGCTCCGGCAGCGGTACTAGCAGCTGTCACACCTTGAGCATGATCCCTGAAGAAGTGAGACAGCAGAATGAAGGAAGTGATGCGATGTTTCCATCAACACCTTACTTTGGGGACTGCACTACTTACAAAAACTCACAGGTGTGTAAAGGGGTAAGTTCTGTAAGTTTTTTGTTTGTTTATGTTATTCTTTCAGTTTCCTTCATTTTTTCGTTCTAGTTTGGATGGTGGATTCTTAGGGAATAGGTGTACTCACTGTCTGGTATATGTTATAGGGTTTATGAATGAGTAGAAGTGAATGAAAGGAAGCAAATGAATAAGGGAGATTAATGAAAGTGAATGAATGAATTTTGTATTGACTATCTGAAAATGCTACGATCTGCTCCCTCCTTTAGAGTTAGAATGGTACTAGTACATTAGCAATGCCATTGTTTTCATGACAAAAGCTTAGTAATACATTTTGTATGACAACAACAAATACTTTTGAATCAGTGAATGCCTAAATAAAATGGTTACTTTTCAGGCTATCCAAAGCAGCTCTCAAAACCAAGTGGAAGAAACGTGCAAACCAGCCTTTGGCGAGCAGGCCCACAAGAAGTCAAAAAGGAAACGTTCACACAGTGGGAACTCTGGGACAGAGAGGGGATCTCATTCCCAGAGCTCTGATGAGTCCATCATCCCCCCCTCCCCCCAGGAGGAGACAAGGTCAGACTTGGTGACCTTCGCCAGAACTCGGAGAGCACTAGCTATTCCTCACACCTGCGGAAAAGGTACTGTAGATTACTGAAGTCATTCATTTATTTTCGTGAGAATTTAACTTTGCAGTAGGAGTGGAAAGAATATTTTAGCAGTGTTTTATTCTATAAGTTCATGGTAAAAAAAACATTATACTATTGGAAAGGAGGTTTTCAAAGAGTTCAGTATCTTTTAAGAGAAATTACAGATTTATCTTAGGGGTTGATGCATGAATTTTTATCTCTAAGGAAGAAATTGAAAGGGTGATGTCATGAATACAGTTTAGATACAGTACGAGGATGTATATGTCACATGAATAAAACATACTATTTCAATAGTTGAAAGTTCCTGATTATGTGGCTTAGGGTGAGTTGTATACTATCACTAGTACTAACTCAATACTTCACACAACTTTTCACCCTGTGGCAGTGGAAGGAGAGGATGGTACCTGCCCTCCAGTACTTTACCATAGATAGTGGATAACAACCCACTGCACTATATGACTTTAGAAAATCTATGGCACTACCCTTACCTACGGCTACCTTTTCTTTTTCTTTTCACCACAAGAAGTGGACTCTATGTTGGATGGAGGGGAAGATGCGATTGTGAGTGACTCGGACAGCGATAGTGAGAGCACAGTTCTCTACTACGAGAAAAACGACGAGGATTCAGACACGGAGTCTTATGTCATCCCAAACTCCCACGACAAGGACGATTCCTTCAACAGTCTCACTGGGCCTAAGGTGTGTTCAAGTCTTCTTGTTTCTCTGAAAGGGGTGTATCAGGGCTAGAATTACTGTGTGCAATGTACTTTTGTGCATCAAAAATTGGAGCTATGAATCTAATTTTTTACTCTGGAGTATCAATTGCAAGGTATTTGTGTAGGGTTATGTTAGCTTGAGTACCATTCTCCGTAGTGACCGCTGGCTCAATAGTTTTGCTTCACTGGTTAGCAAGCCAAAGTATTGAGCCAGCAGTCACTATGGAGGATGGTACTCAGGCTAGGGTTATGTATGTAAAGGTACTACTACATGTATTGTACAGCATACAAAGTATTCTTGACATTCAACTTTTGTTTGAAATGTTGTTAATCAAGTTACCTGTAGAATCTCACGCCCTGAATAGAAGCAGTAAGGTTTGTAATGAGGTTTTGCTGACATTCTAAGATGTAATTGAAAATTCTTGAACTGGTTTAACTGTAATATCCAACCCAAAAATTGGACTCACCCAAATTTTCGACTGAACAGCACCAGTCTTTGTCAAAAATTTGGGTGAGTCCAATTTTGTTTTAAATATTACCGTTAAACTAGTTCAAGAATGACTTCCACCAACACAGATGAGCTTTCAAGTAATTGAAAATTGTTAGAACTAGTTGTTAATGACATTGTGTATTGCAGGCTCCAGTAATCGGAGCTTCCATGAGGTCTGCCCTGTGGACAAAGGACCACACGCTGGTGCCCTCCCTGTCCCAGCACCTCAGCTCCTGCCCTGTCAGGCCTTGTGTGGTACTTCTCCACAGACTCACGGTAAGGAGCACGGTTTTCTGGTTTAGATTCACACCTATTTAACTTGTTGGTTCACAGATTTAAAAAAAAATGAAAATATAGCAAGCAGACATCATAAAAGTAGAAGGTAGGGAGGAAACTTGAATATGACTGTATTCATTCCATGAAACTGAGTGCACCAAGGCACAAACCTGGCCCTCTGGCTTTGTTATCATCATGTTTTTCCAGTTAAGAATATCTTTTTTAAAATCTGTGAACCAACAAATTGAATTGGTGTGGCCTTAGATTGACACATATTACAAAGCACAGTATACGAGGGCATCTTCGCTGAATAGTTTTAAAGAACACTTGCAGATAGATGTGCAAAAGTTAGGTATGACGGCCGTTCAGTGTAATATTATAACCAGCTTCTGCCATGCTGCGTGCCTGTGAAGCTGGTGTGTTACACAGAAAGGTGGTTATATGGGCTATATAGCTACAGATACAGACACAAAATAAAATCAACCCTTAGGCTGAGAACTCTAAAATTGCCAGTGAAAGAAACAACATTCTTCTCAAGAATGTCTCGAACACCACAGATCTGAAGCGTTCCTGATGCTGCATTGTCAGATCTCTTCAAACTCACTTTAACTAGACTAAAGGTGATTTAAGGGCACCTGGTAGAACTATGAAAGTCAATGTTATAGGCAATGTTAGAGAATTTTTCTTAAAATTTCTGTTGCAAGATGATTGAATGTTGACTGGTTGCAGTAAAACTGTTTGATGCACACAAAGTGTTACAATGTCATGTATTTCGGTGTCATACAGTCTTCAAGCATGTATAGTTGTTTGGACAATTTGATAAAGAACACTGAATAAGCAAGGCAAATTCAATGATAAAATGATGTTATCAAGTTAACATAAGATATTTGTTAATTTTTTTTCAGGCAGATGACCTGAAACCTTATCAGCCCCAAAAGCCTTGAATGGTATCACCCGTGCTGAGTCTTTGGGCATTCTGGAAAGAAGAGTTCACTCATAATACTAATAGTTGTTAATTGTTCATAGGGAGGAAACTTGTAGCTTTGTTGCATGTCATGTAGAACATGTTATATCTCAACAAGAAAAGAAGACAATCTTTAGAATGTAAGTTCAGAATCTGAGATGATCCTTGGAAGCTATATATATAATGTTTGGAAATACACACTCTTGAAATTTATATTTACTCATCTGACTGGACTAAACGTGGAGGTTACACATGTCTATAACGGCGTTATATCATATATTTCTAAAACTATGAATTAGCTACTGTAACTGAAATTATTGAACTACCTCTGTTGTTCTGTGTTATGCATAAATGCTGTTTCGATTATGCATATCAAGCATGAGTAGGACTAGACTCTGTTGCAGTTTTAGGAACGGGCTGGGTTTCGATGGGGGGGGGGGGGCGTTGGTCCGGGATTTTTAATGTTGGCCATGTTCT
>NC_049997.1:7236934-7278104 GCF_000003815.2 Branchiostoma floridae
ACAAAAGCTACTATAACCAGCCACAAATCCTTCTACAGTGATGCATTGAAACATTTTATGTATGATGACAGGAACCATTGTATAGATATATCTTTAACAATGTAGCCGCCACGATACCCATCTAATCCACAACGCTGTAGGTAGTCCGTTCATTTTCAACCATCGATAAAAAGACAGGATTACTAAACACAGACTCCTTTCAGCTGAATTGCCGGTTTGAAATACAATGTCTTTAAGCATACATTCGTCTTATTTCGATTAATAATTCATAAAAGAGGTTGTTGCAATGAAAACTAGGTTAAGCGTGGATCGTGCGTATTGAAGTGATATATGTTTTTAGGGCATATAAACTGAGCGCCCGTGCACGCGAAATGGCCGACGGTAGGGCATTGGGGTCACGTATAATTTCATACAATTATCCAGCAGGGCAACTGGTATGGAAGAAAATTCACAATACATTGTATCTTCTTATTTTTGTGTGGAATTTACAAACATTACTTCCTGATGACTAGTGACTATTTGTAGATATCAAGATGTGCGAACGTAGGTTTGTAACTTTGATCAGTGTGCACATGGAACAGCTAGCTTCATTGTAGTTGTAAGTTGTAACGTAATGTACCTGTGTCGTATTTTCTCTTCTCTTAAAGAATATTATTAATCCATACGTAGAATTGTTTCATGCCAAGACATCAATATTCGTCATAACTCCAGTTCTTTTTACTTCATCAGTAGTAAACAATGGAAAGTCAGAATGAATATAACCAGAGAGGAAACCTTAAACAAGGGAAAACAAAAAGATGATGGCAGAAATGCGCACACAGTCCCCCATGGTATACCTTCTCCGTCACAATGGGTTAATGTCTCTCCCTCTCCACTGTCTCCACCTATAATAAGCAGTATACAGTCCCTTAATCCTTCCCTCATCAGTGAATCTATTAGTTCATCCCCAAATCACGTCTCATAAACATGGTCTTATCTCTATGGCGTCCCAAACAAACACTGGTATTATCGACATCACCATAGTAAATATAAACAGGTAATTAGCTGGAAGAGCTTTATAGCAATGCGGCTAATACAGTGCGGTCTTTTTCATTTAAATGCAGGTGAAAATGTATATGGCAGCTCGTTTTTCAGCTATTGCAGCTGTTGACATGGATGTCAACAATCTTGCAATGGTTTAATTCAAATCCGAATCAGTTGAATCCGATTCAAAGTCCGGGTATTTTCAAGACATAATCGTTTATTTTTTGTTGTAGATTAAGAACATTCAGAGAAATTAGACACACACACACACACACACACACACACACACACACACACACACACACACACACACACACACACACACACACACACATACGCAGACAGACAGAAAGACACTCAACCCCCCCCCCCCACACACACACACACACAAACGCACGCACACAGACATACAAACACACACACACACAGACATACACAATCTCTAAGCAGATCCTACGGTGGGATGAGCACGCAAGGTCATATTAAGCTGACCAAGGTGTTTCCCACTCCTAGGCAGGTTTATGATACTCTCTCATACCACCGTGGATCTGCTTGGAGATTATATTCACAGAATCGCACACAGAAGCACCCGTATAGTCGTGGTGGAAATAGACTGGACAGAAAGTGCCGCATGTTTTTTTTGTTGTCCCAGGTAAACAAACCATCATGTTGCCAACATCGATCTCCATAACAAACATAAACAGACATTTAACGCCAAACAATGGCCCTCGTGATGACTAGGTGTGGCGCCTGAGGCCATATCCTTGGATATGCCATGCACATGTGCACTCTTTGTTTATGGATAGCTTCCACATGCAAAGTAGGCTCTATGTAAACACGTTTAGGTGTTGGTGTGGGTTTTTTTTAATCTTCCCAAGGTGTGTGTGTGTGTGTGTGTGTGTGTGTGTGTGTGTGTGTGTGTGTGTGTGTGTGTGTATGGGTGTGTGTGTGTGTGTCTAGTTGGCCCGCATAACTCCAGAATGTCTTGATAAATTGTATTGATATTCGGTACGTGGATAGGTCTTGATGAGACCTTGTTTGTATGTTGTGTTGGCGATTGATTCTAAAGGATTATAAGCTACTGTCTGATTGCTACATTGTTGTGCACAGTCCTATGCTTTTAAAAGGGAGTCATCACAATCTTATGTTGCCTTGTGACGTTTTCACAATTAGGTGATTCAACCCAAACGCGCAAACAAAGGGATATTTGTGCGTATGGCGTGCCACGTTACCATAGCGACGGGACGAGCTGTGTTTAATATGTACGTCACATCACATTACGTCAGATGACCCAATGAAGCTTTATGATGAACTAGCCATGCATAAGTAATTATAGCGCGTACCGGCTTGTGCTTACCTGCCTAAGTGCTGGGGCCAGGGACTGGTAGCCTCCTTCACCGGCGGCTCTAGGGCCTTGGCGAAAAGGGTTTTTTTTTGGGGGGGGGTCGTCGATTCGAGATTTTTATCCGGGAATACGACGGGAAAGGAAAATATGCCAGGAGAGGAATATATACCGGGGGGCCTGTACCGGCCCTAGTACTATAAACCGGGGGCTTTTACAAGCCCTCTGGTATATATTCCTCTCCCGGCATTTTTCCTTTCCGGGCATATTTTCCTTTCCCGTCGTATTCCCGGATAAAAATCGCGAATCGACGTCCACCCCCACCCCCGCAAAAAAACTTTGGTCAAGGCCCTAGAGACGCCGGTGAAGGAGGCTAAGGGACTGGCCCCTTGCCCCTCCTTGCATACCGGCTCATACTCTTAAAGAAATATGTTTTGACTGTTGAAAAACATTTTAGTGCTCTTACCAGCTGAAATCATATCTGTATGATTGCTGATACCTTGCTGATCTCTGTATTGCCTATCAAAACGTGTGTGTAAGATTATAGTGTTTAAAGTGTCTCTGAAACCCTGAATTCTGGGTTTTGCGATGATCACAACGATCTGCATTACACATACACCCCGCTAGGATTCCCCATGCACGCTCTAAAGTCGTCTTACAGGATGAAACAATTAAATCAAAACAACAACAATTTTGACACAGAAAATGCGTCATTTTATTGGGTTTATGAAACAATAAGACAAAATAACCTCTAGGCTTCAAACAATGGCAACGACAGGAAGTGAATAAAGCATTCTATAGCTTAAGTAGTACAATATGTCCCAAAGAAGCCTTTTTCTCGAGGTGGACAGGCAACTCAATAAAAAAGTCTCCAACTGAATTTGTAGAATAGGAATGACAACTAATTGTTAGCATTGGTTACGTCCACACAACACAGTGTTGATATATTCTTAAAATTCAATTTCAGGTTGATATCTTTCCAAACAGCTTGCAATAATCATAATCCTGATGGAAATGTTGAAACTTTATTTGAATATTTGAATACTTGAATCCGGCTATTGGATATGATATTATCTAGACTCTTTCTTCATATATTGAAAAATGTCTATGAAAACGAAGAAACCCAGGCAAGAATATCGTGGAATAAGATCCTTGCTTCGTGTTAGATGAGTTTATAGAATGAAACCTTACAAACCTATTATGAGCCAGAATGGCATCAATGGTAGAATGTATACAACACACAGTTATAGCCTGGTATAAGTAGATTGAATGCCGTTTATCAGAGGGTAACCCAAATCTTTTCTTCATTCTAAAATCCTGCACCACAAAAACATCTAGAAAACAGAGGCACACACACACGCGCGCACACGCACACACACTCACACACAATCTCCACCCAAAGCGAAAGAGTATTGTTTAGTTTATGGGCGGCTCCATTCTTAGATTTGGTGATGGCAGAATGAAACATTACCTTTTTTGTTGATTCACAGATATGCTTACGAATGAAACGTAAGTTATGTGCGCAAGTGTCATTGAAATGTAAGTGGATTGCCTGTGCCCCAATCTTTAAGAATGGAATGACCCGCACACATAGTATTCTTTGTCTATAGGAGGAATGAATGATTCGAGCAATCCTACAAAAATGTGGTCCACATTCAATTTTAAGTTGATAAAAACACCGAGTTATTTTGACCTACGGTTTTAAAACGGCAAGGGGGTCATCCTTTTTGATATCTGAAAGTACGATTATCAAGATGATAAAAATCAGAGCAATGACTTACTTAAGATCACCTTGATCTATTAGAATGATTTTTCGGTGGTCCCTCTCCCTGAAAGAAATATATCACCCCCGTGCCGTTTAAAAAATGGAATGGTCCACTACAAGGTACTGAAGGTCGCATCCTGACTTCGTCCACGTGGTGTCATGTGACCTTTCCTTCCTCATCAATGATTGGTTGTCGATCACGTGGCCGAAGTCAGTCATAGCGCATGTCAGAAGTTGAAGAGCGAAAGCTTCAAGGTCGAGGTTGGCGCAGGCGCACTAGCGAAAGTAGGCTGCCAGGTAGGCGGGGATGACCAAGGCAGACAGCACGGGCAGGAGGCCGTCGACACCAGCTGAGGAAAGAAACAATGAATTATAGTCACGTGACCATGACGTAGAAAAGCGCCCAACATATTGTTTCATGTCCTACAATCTACACATTTGATTTTCTCCAACCTCAAAACAACACCCTTTTGTTCTATATCACTTTAAGACGGCATTAGTCGGTAAAAAAAAATACTTCACACATTCCAAAAGACTGGTCGCCGTCTTGGACCCATGCTCTCCATCAACATGGCATTCTTAGTCAACTCTGTTGTTCATCTCACAAATGTAAGATCATAGCAAATTTATCATTTCAAAGACGAATCAGCAATCTTTCAATGGTACAGAAAGTAACAAACTTGATAATAGTTATAGTATTAACGGAAATATACTCATTTTAGACTCTCTTACGTGTGGATGGTGTTCAGCACCAAGGACAGGCGTGTTTTACTATGTATGGATGGTGTGTTCAGCACCAAGGACAGGTGTGTTTTACCAGTGTGTTGATGATATTCAGCACCAAGGACAGGTGTGTTTGACTGTGTGTGGATGGTGTTCAGCACAAAGAACAGGTGTGTTTGACTGTGTGTGGATGATATTCAGCACAAAGGACAGGTGTGTTCGACTGTGTGTGGATGGTGTTCAGCACCAAGGACAGGCGTGCTTGGCTGTGTATAGATGGTGTTCAGCACCAAGGACAGGTGTGTTTGACTGTGTGTTGATAGTGTTCAGCACCAAGGACAGAGACAAACTTCTTTGACTGTGTGTGGATGGTGTTCAGCAACAAGGACAGGCATGTTTGACTGTGTGTGGATTGTGTTCAGAACCAAGGGCAGGAGTGTTTGACTGTGTGTTGATAGTGTTCAGCACCAAGGACAGACTTCTTTGACTGTGTATGGATGGTGTTTAGCAACAAGGACAGGCGTATTTCACTGTGTGTGTTGATGTTCAGCACCAAGGACAGGCGTGTTTGACTGTGTGTGGATGGTGTTCAGCACCAAGGACAGACATGTATGACTGTGTGTAGAAGTGCACACGACCCTTCGTTCCAAGTACATTATGTACGAGCTAGATCTCGTCCCCGTGATACTTACAGCTCGGGGTGGTCTCAGGCTCGGCCGATCCGGATGGCTCCGGTTCCGGTGAAGTTTCGGGCTCGGGTGCGGGCGTGGTCTGCGCGGCAGCCAGCACCAGGAGGGAGAGGAGCAGTGCTCCTGCCAGGAGAAGCTGCAGGGGCGACACACAGCGAGATAGGTCAGAACTGCAGTTACGTTATGTGGTGAAACTGCACTGGAATTGGAAACAACTTACACAGTCATACATACTCCAGACCAAACGTTTCCAAATTGATTGATAATTTTCCTTTAAAATCTTGTATGTATATGTATACACTTGCTGGATCCGTCACCCACTCCTGTACTTATTTGATCACATTGTTTTGTCCTTTGTTTATTTTATTTTTAAATGTCCTAGTGGTTAACATGTTAATATTAGCTCGGCTAGAGTGCATTCACCACTATGTCTTGTCTATATGTATACCAATTTAAAAAAACAGCACTATCTTGTTAGATAAAGGGGGTGGTAAAAGACGCCATCCACACTAGGGTAAAAATAAAACTCGACTACTAATGAAGGCCCAGGAAAGTTTCGCCGGGGCATTTTCATTGAAGCTCATCTGTGTTGGTAACACTCCCGTTAGTAATTATAGTACAATGCCAAACTACCTTCCAACACAAAAGTACACACGGATCAAATTTTTAACGACCACTGTCGCCTTCTACAGGATCAATACCGATGACCAAATATTTCAAAACGCAAACTCGCGAGAGTTATACAGATACGAGACGCCAGCGAGTGGCCAATGGACCGATCCCAAAACCCCGCCCCCTGTTCGATCATGGTTCTATTTCGAACACCTCCGTCAAAAATAGCCATTTCTGTCCCACTGTGGCAGTTTTTGACGGTGGTGTTCGAAATAGAATAGGGGGTTCTATTTGTTCGATATGGCGTTCGACAGGATCGGTCCATTGGTCGTAGAGGCATGTTAGCCCTGGAGCCGAGGAGCTGCGCTGTTAACGCCTTGCCTACAGCCTGGCTTCCAAAATAATCAAATCAACAAGTTTCTGTCCTGGCCTTTAACCGAGTTTATCAAGTTCTCGACCATAGCTACCCTATCTGAAATCCTATCAGTCTTGCTCCTCCGAAGTGAGAAGAACTGATAGGACTCGCACATTCTGCCATCCAATCGGAAAACGAGAAAAGACGATTGCCCGAGAACTTCGGCATGTAATCGCGCTGGATATTCATTTCACTGCGTCGTTTACACTATGATCACCTCAAAACCATTACAGGTTCGAGTTTCCCCCGATAGCGTAACTGTTACATCTTGTAGGGTAATCTTTAGTGCAAGTCATAAAGAACGACCTTAGAACTATTTTCAAAAGTAGTGGGAGCTTTACTTTACTTTTACGACCTTGGCGGACACAAAGTTTTGTTGCACAGAGTGAGAGGATGACGTTATCGTTTTGGCTACAGTACAGTATTAAATCGCTAGATGACGTGCGGGAGACACGAAAAAATAGAGACGTCACTGTAGATCATCAATTTAGTTTCGTAAACGTACGTTGCATGAAACTGTCATGAACTGTTAAAAAACATATTTATGAGAAAATATTGCTATTTTTGCCATTTTTTTATAATCTATGGGGCATGCGCACGTGGTCTCCCTGCAACAATTATGTAATACGTAGTTTGTGTATCCCAATTAGAGAAATTAGAAAGAAGCTAAATCAGAAAAAGTACAAATTAGAAATACAACATAAATCTTAAAACTCCGCACGAACATAAACATCTAACGTTATACATTTGTACATATTAATCTTTCAAAAAAGATATGTGCCTACAGATATACCTCCCTCCACGCTTAGATATACATCTTTCAAAAAAGAAGAAAATATTTATTGCACGACAATTGTACATGGACAAAGTATGGCAACAGCTATTACATAAAGTACAAAATAGGTGTATAGACTAAGGCTTAACATCCTAGTTAACATAACAATAAGGGCTAACATAATTCATTCATATAGTATCATAATGAAGTAGGCTAATCATTAGCTTCAGTATTCTTTCTAATAGCAAAGCAGTCCTTGATATATTTGCCTATTTTTAAAAAGATGTGTGTCTACAAATATAGCCAGCCCCGCCTCCACCCCACACTTAAAACATCTATCAGATCGCTTGAAGTGTTGCAGTTTGCGCTGGCGTGAAATGAAAAGCGAGATTCACCGTCTCGGACGGCGCAGGCTATTAGCCGGCGGCTTCTTGAGTCAGTGCATCTAGATTAAGAGATAATGTGACGATACCAACAACTCTTCGCCGGGAAGCTCCACATAAGAGCCGGGAGAAATGAGTCGTATCTGTCTGTCTTGGGTTAGGCTTACCTAAAAGAGCGCACAAATTAACTCGTAGATTTGGTCCGCTGTATAGCGCATCGCCTTGCATTTAGATAAGATCTATTGACTTTGAAATTGGAAGCCCACTGGTCTCTTTATGTGCGAAGGAAAATATAGCAAAGATTAAGATGAGATAACTTAAATGAGACTCTTCAACTAAACGATAATGCGTACAACATATTTACAACGATATGAGATGTGACAAAGCTACCCCTCCATGTAAAAATCACAAAAAAAGAACCCTAGCTATTATACGGCCGGGACGTTTGCGGAAACGAAAAGTAAAACTTATGTTAATAAATATGCACATGTTTTTCCGTTGAATTAATTGTGGTACGTTTTGTGACTTTGTTGTCTTTAATAATAATCTTTATTGCAATTCATGCAAAAATTGTCTTTAATATCATGCTCTGTACGGTAACTACACCCGTCTGCTTCGTTACGCTCTGAATGTACCCTGGCAAAGTCGCATTGGAAACAAAATTGACAATTGACTTCCCCCGATCTCTAGAACTATTTAGAAAAGAATACTGGCTCTTGCTGGCCATGTAGCACGTCATGAGGAGATGGCTGCCAAAGTTCTCCTCTGGGAACCTGACGAAAAGAGAAAAAGGGGACGGCCGAACCTGACACTTAAGAAAGTTTTGGAGGAGGAGGTTGGTTTAAAGGACTACAACTTGCTAGCCGCCATGCTAGATAGAGATACGTGGTCGGACATTGTTAATTAATGGCACCTCATACGAGGATGAACTGAACTGAACTGACTTCGTTGCCAAATTGGAAATGTGACCCAAGCATAAATGGTTAGCTATCCCCTACGAATGACTACTTTGGGGAATCACTAACACTTAACTGTGGTATTAAAAATCTCTCACAAAAAAAAATTTCACGGAGGATTTTTTCTTGTCGCTCAACTTTCCATGATTGATTCTACGAATGCCTCCTCTTCCTGCTGTAACTGCTACATAATTGATGCTGATCCGATTCCATCTAAAACCGGGGACAAGTAAAAAAAAGATGTCCGCCTACAAGGGTCGGGCTCAGGTCACCTGGCGGCGGTGAAATGTCGTTCGATCCGTTCTGCTGCGTTCCCGCCGTACCTGGCGGGATATATGGTCCGTCCTAATGCGTATTGATGCTGTCCGGCTGGCCGTGACGTCACACCGTGCACACACGCAGACGACAATCCATTTATTAAAACCCCTGTGACGCCCTACAGGAAGTACTCTATTACCACTCAGGAGAAAATTATTTCTGTTCTTGTACACGTATTTTATTAGTCCCTGGTGACCCTTGGGCAATGCCGAAGGAAAATCAGCTTCCGAAAAAAAAAGAATTAATTTTCTCCTCACATCAAGTCGAGGAGAAAATTAATTCCTTTTTTTTGGAAGCTGATTTTAAAAGGCTCTTCCAAGAAAAAAAGAGTATTCTAACGGTAAGAAATTATGTAGCCGTTTTGCACAGATTTTGTATGCAAGATTTGTGATGGTCCCTCACTATCCTCAAGCATTTTTTTCTCTTGTTGCATATAAAAATCGTTCTTCACAAACCAAAGTTGTGTTTTTTTTGTTTTCCGTGTCGTCCAGAATTTGCAACGGTCCCTACAGACCGGAGATTCTTACTCCCGTGTTCCTGATCCTGTGAAACCTGCAATGGTCCCTACAAATGTATGCTCTCCGTGTTCATACTAGCCAAGCAGAGGTTCAGATCGGTTATTTTTTGACGACGTCGACCGGTGGACATAAAGAAAATGGTACAAAATAGATAGGCCGATAAAAACGTCTAAAATTTGAAAACACACTAAAAAGCAACCGAAGTCGAACCTCTGCTTGTTTTCCGATGACCCCACGGAACCTGTAACGGTCTTGTAAAATCCGAAAGGCGTATTCTTACCGTTTGTCAAATCGTTTATAGATCTTTATTACGTATTCTGTAAGTAACGCCCCCTCCCCCATAAACCAAACATTTGCTGTCTGCATCAGCCTGACCCGCTGCCCTATATCTCCCACGATATACCGTCGCGTCACTGGTACGCCGGTGAGTGCTTGGGTCGTGACCGGAATATGGAATCATTCGCACATGCTTCAGGGTGGCCGAACCGTGTGCTATTGTCAGTGTAATCCCCGTGAGAGTGTCTACCTTTTATTTTCAAGCATGCATTGCTCAAGGACGTCAAAGCTACTTTCGGCCTTTTAACCGTAGATTAGATTTTTAGGGTACTTTTGATAGTATTTTGCAAGCAGAGGTTGCTTTCTGATAGCCCTCCCTCTACAAAGTCTATAGAATATACAGGGCAAAAGATACAACAACCGGAATAGCCAAATATCATCACAATCCGTTTAGAGGTTCAAAAGATATTGCTGCGGACACACATTCATAGAAATATTCAAAACAAAACCAGGGGGCCCAAACATACATCATCCTTACATCAAAACCTATCTGCCACCAAATAATCAAGAGCATAGCATGGCCAGGTACTAGGTCAAAAGATACAAAAGTTGTTCTGCTGCAGTACCAAGGTCATACACCAGGGGGCTCAAAATCGACATTTACCTTCGTCTTCCTAACCCAAAAATCATTGTAACACATCCAGAGGTTCTAGAGTTATGCTCAGTCGGACCACAGATATACGGACACGCAGAAACACAAACAGACACGCCAAAAACTATACCTGTAGTTTTCATAGAGGTAACTATATACCGCCACCTTTAATCTGATTGGGTAGTGGGTAGGGCTGGGTACCGGTACAAAACCTGTTTTCTTATTGGACCGGTCCAGAAAACCGGACTTGCAAAAATTAGGTGGACCGGATGTTGGACCTATTAGAAAATTAACAGATTATTTCAGCAGGCATTCACACGTTTTGGCGCTTGCAGGTGGAAGAAAATAACAAGAGTTAGTAGAATAGAGTTTATAGTCATTTCTACCAAGTTTAACAGCCAACCATACAGGTGCAGATAGCGTTGTAGGATTTTAAGACGCCAGTGTGAGTCTAATACTACACGAAACAAATTTCTTTGTAGTGAAATGGATCATTGGCATGAGTCATATTGAATCAGGTCCAGGTTCAGGTCCTGATCCTCTGGACCTGAACCGGACCTGGACCTGAATTTTTTGTACCGGTACCCAGCCCTAGTAGTGGGTAAAAAGGAGGCAGCCTAGCTAGATGTAAGTCTCTGCAGAGCTGAGTGCCAGACATAACCACACAAACACACCAGACACAGCTCCGCACACAGGGAGTTCTGTAAGTCTGTATTTTATCAGCTAAGCTGCTAATGGTTTCCCCTGACCCCCGACAGACCATGGCATAAACGGTTTGGGAATTGAACTTGACAAATAGATTGAGACATAATTTGATTTCAGAAGCATGTAGCTGATTTCTCCTCTAAATTGTTCTCGCTGTTTGTCCAAGTCTTCATTCTTCATTTTATCAACCCAAGGTTCCGGTATATTGTACAGCGACATCAGACAAACTTTTCGTTCGAACACTGTGTAGGACGCTTGAGTCTCGTTAAAACCTTTACGACCGGAAATTTCAACATTTTCCGCCGTCGTTCTTCTCTTTGGGGCAGAGCATCGTAACTCAGTGACATGCACGTTACACTCTGCTCATAAAAACTACCATTATTTATTCAATAAAGAGATGTTTTCCGGCTAATACAACAAGCGCTACTCTAATGGCATACTTCCTGTAACGTTAGAAGTTTCGCTGTCTATCTTCTAACCGAAATTGTGTGCCATGGAAACTTTCTTCGTGAAATTAAGACCAATGTTGCCATACTCTCTTAAAACTAAAGATGAGGGAGAAGATTCTTATCTTTTAATTGGTACCTGCGGTTTTCTAACAACCAATAACTTCAACTGTCGTCATACAAGTTTCCAAACTTCGAATTCCTTGCCGTTGCCGGGGGGCTAACTGCGGGTGATACGAGTAGAAATAGGAGTAAATGTACAGCCTGATGTACAGATTGTTAGACTGGTACATTAGTACACTAGTGTGGATAGTTTGTGTTATTTGCCATACACTGTACCTGATGCAATCGTTGTGCAATAAACTCCATTTGACTTCTGTATGTATGTCTATGTCCATACGAGTGTCAGTGGAAAAATACCTAGGCAGAATAAGCAAAAAATCAAAATAAAGAATTATAAAAAATACAAAGGGAACAGGGTGATGTGAGATCTTTGATCTGTTAATGAAATACTTGGCCACCCAATACCATAAAGAATAGTTACCTGAGTGTACACCAGGGGTCTGTTATGGAGGCTATACAGAAAGCGTGGGTTTGCTGATTTCCACCGGTAAGTAAGACGTGGGCGTTGCTATGCCTGTGGGGAGTTGGGGCTATGTTCGCTATGTGTGCGCAGTTGAGAAAGGAGAAAGGCCAGACTTCTCAGAAACCATTACCAATCTCGCTGCTGGCAATATATGATCAACCGCAGGACTTGCAGCATTTGGAAAGGCAATAAAAACTATATTAATCATTCATTATTCTTTCTATTCTTACGCTTCTCGAAATCTGTCCTTTTTCCGGGAGTTAACGTTCTTCTGTAATTGTTTATTTTCTGACATGTTCGTCTGTCCATCCCTTAAACTTGTTCCCTACGTCTTTATCGAGCACTTGAATCTTTCACACCTTTCTTGTCTTTCTTTCGTGTCCTTTAGGCTTTTTATCTTTAAGCAATTTCTCTTTCCATTCCTCCTAGGCTTATCATCTGTATTTCTTGTCTTGTATATCTCCACAAAGTGGCTGCGCTTGCCGATCCACGATCCACGACCGATCAGCGATATGCAAAAGGACCAGAAACTTCCAGCGTAAGGTCTCATTGATGTTTTACCCAGAGATCCGAGCCAAAAAATACAAGGCTGCATGGACGCGCGTTTTAGCGGTGAGAAATTCCCTTTTAGCCAGCGGAACTGATATCAAAAGTTAGATTGGTAAAAGATTGTTTGTAACTGAAGAAATGAGCAGGTAAAGTTTTGCATTCGCGCGCTAGCTCGGAGGTACACCGTCCTGCGTTCTGAGTGGTGCGGTTGTTCACTAACTGCAAAAAAGTGCCATTTGTGGGACTTGACTAATCGTAGTTTGTAATTGCTATAAAAAATGAACCTACGTATAGTTGACGTTGGCAATTTTTCCCCACAATATAGGGTAAATGTGCTCAACATAGAATGAAAAATCTGCTAAAATTTCACGTAGCTTCATTATGAACGCGCCCGTGTAAACCACGAATTATAACATAGAAGTCTGTGGGAAAAAGAAACTCATCAATGAGACCATAAAGGTGACAGCGGCTCTGTGGGAACCTCATTACTTCTTTACCTGGAAATGGTTGATAAGATTAAGAGTTTGATCCTTCTGCCATTTCATCTCGGTTTGACGAGATTTTCGATGATTGGCTATCAACCTGTCAACTTCAATCTGAAACCCATCAGTCAGATAAAGAGGAGCGCTGCAGGTGCTAAGGGGGTAGATACATACCCTATAGCGGGATTATCAAGTACCCCCTTGGCAGTATTATCGAGACTGTGGGGACCAATCAGGATCCTTTTCTATGATTTAAAGACAGGTATTGTCTCGTCCATCATCTGACGAGCTCGCTCCTCCCATTGCCAAGTATTATCGATTTTGATTAAGCAGTACACAAAATACCAAACTCTTTCCTGAACTAAGACAGAACTCCATGATTATTTACACATTCATTTCATTTCATTTATTGGGAATGCAAACGATGCATGACAAGTGACAGTCAGGCAGCAGCAAGGCTGGTAGCGGCTACCACTGATACATACAACACGATACAAATCATTACAATGTACATTCTTAAATTTGTCCCTGGTACCAGTAGTCTGATCTTTCACATCTTCTACAACACGAGAGAGCTTTACAGCAAGTCAAATCAGTTGCCAATGGCAGACGCAAAATGTCCAACGGGCCCAATTAGCGGCGGGACTGGCGTACAGGCACACGAGAGGGTCGGGAAGGTACCCCAGGGGAGACATCAGACAAATGTTATCGTTAAGAGCTCATCAACAGGAATAGCCTCCTTAGCAGCTTTTATGTAGTCTCTACCAGACTGACTATGCTGCTGCTGACTATTATTAGGAGCAGAATATTATTAGGAAACATGAACCTAAGTAAGCATGTACTATCTCCCCTGGCCAATTTCTCGAGTTTTATTGCCGAATTCTATAGTATATTGTTCCCGCACCCCTGTAGGAAGGCCGGGCAACCAGACAGCAATACGCCATCAACAAAAACGTAACAAAAAATCTAAACGCTTCTGGCTTAGAAATCTAAACTTTATTGAGGACACAGAGAAGACTAAAATATATGATGTATATGATGTAAATTTGTAACCGTCTTGCTTATACAATGTAAGTTAATGCTAGTGATTTTATGATTCTATGTTTATTGCAGCAAATTGTATTTGTAATATGTAACATGTATGTACTTCTTTCCCAGGGTTAGCCCTTGACAATAGCCCATGGCTAGTTGGGCAGCCCTGGCTGTATGTATACAGCTGAACTAATAGATTAAAAAAATGATTTAAGACTAAAAACGACATTACTTGGAGCAAATCTCACAAACGATGTCCGACCTTTATTTATTCCTTTTTAGTTTTATTACCGGCCCATGCCAAGATTTCCATGTTTGTTGGACCGTCTGTATGTTGTCTTTGTGATAAAAGATCAAGTTCAATACTAGTATTATGGGTCTCCTAGCGGTTGCCTATGGTACTGCAGTGGGACTTGATATCTTCTGTTCCGGACATGGTATTTGAGTGGTAGAGGTCTTTCTGCATGAAAACTACCATGCATTTTTATGTGTATTCTGTACTTTGCAACATGGAAAGACTTTGACCAAATCCTTGACGTGATCTTTTCTTCACTGTTTAGCCGTTGTCATGACTACAACAATAACAAACCTCCCTCTCCCCACCGTCGAACATGAGCTTTGCCCTCTCAATTTGACGTTTTTCACTCGTAAACTTTTCTCTATCGGCTCTCAGCTTTGCTACAGTCTTAAGACTGTGTGATCACCTGAAGGCTGGACCAACGTCTTGCAAGAAAAGTCTCGTGTAGCAGTCTGTATCTTGAGAGTCGTTTTCCTAATTAGAAACCTGAAAATCCCGCCCTTCGTCTCCTGAGTAAATAGAAGACTGGCTTTGATGCTGAGATTTGTGTATGTGACCACGTGTGAGGGTCTATATGGGGGTGATGGCAACACTTATCGGCAATTTTAGGAGGCTGGCAATGCATAAAGGTAAATTCAGGAAGGCCGTCAAACCTCAACGGTAAATTCATGCCCCGTGCACTGAAACTCTACTCAAAGAGCTGTTCTGTATAGCAGATTTTATAATGTACGTCTTAACTTTATTGTAAATTGTATTTTAGTGATTTTAATCTTATCTGTGTCGATCTAGTATTATACGGTCATTAGCTTGTGCGATAAGTGCAGCGCTCCTTTAAGTCAACAGAGTTCATGTACCTATTTGCATATAGTGTACATGCAAGTTGAATTCTAATAAATTGAACTGAACTGAAGTGGTGCACATTACTACAAGCACTACACTAGGTTCGGGCATCTCTGATTTTGTAAGAAGTAACACTAGTCTACGAACGCCGAAACGAGAAATCTCCCTTGTTGCTTTTGGGCAATCTGGTGGTCGAGTTCGTAATACGAAAAATTGTCAACAATCATGCTTTACGAACAGTTCAACGAACGACCGATCGACCAACCAAGTCTTGGAGCATATTGAAAGTACTGTCCAAGCAGAGGTTAGGCTCCGGCTGTTTTTTTAACGTTTTTTTAGTCGTTTATATCGGGCTTTCTATTTGGTCATTTTTCTTGAAGTACGCCAGCAAACGTTAGGTTTTGACACAACTAGATAAAATACAAAATAGAAAGCTCGATAAAAACGACTATTAGAGAAAAACCTTTAAGAGCAAATGTCTGTAAGGATCAAACAATGGTGGCAGGGGTCAAAAAATAGATTTGGCTCATATTTTGCACAGTGATAGTACTTGGTCCACAACCCCTCAAAATAGCTTTCTTTTAGATCAAAACTCCTTGTTGCCATGGTAACGGGCAAACAAAGTTTTCTGGCCAATTTCCCCAATGTTCGTATCTCAAAAACACAGAAATCAGCATATTTTACGGCACTGTCTCGGCAACACCTTTAAACCTATCATCAAAACAAAACAAGATCTAAATAGACCAACATTTGGGCTTTATAAAAATTGTTGTGAAATTTCCAAAGACGTACATTTTAGTTCTTGGGCAGCCTGAAAACAATGCGATGTTTCAAGCTTCAATAAAATCTGATTTTTGGCCCAACTTTGTAACGCTATAAGTGCCGCTCTGGTACTTTTTTCGGCTTGAAATTTGTACCATATATAGATCATTAAAATATCTATCAAATGCATTGTTGCAAAGTTTGGTAACTTCTTTGGTTGTCACGTGACTGTCCCTTAAAGTAGGCCATTTTGTGTGATTGGTGAAAATTGTGAACTTTAGCCATGTTCAAAGTACGCTACATGACGAAGTAAAATATATTTCTACATCAACTTCTTATCAAAGATGGATCTATGTATTGCCTATCAAATAAATGCTTGTAGAGTTTCGGGTCATGACGTTCAGTCACGTGGTTGTCCCTGAAAGTAGTCCATTTTTTTTGCATTTGACGAAAATTGTGAATTTTAGCCATGTTCAACGTACGCTACATTACGAAGCAAAATAAAATTCTGATTCAACTTCCTGTCAAAGGTAAATCTATGTACTTCCTATCAAAGGAATACTTTGAAGTAAAGTCACGTGGTTGTCCTTGAAAGTAGGCCACTTCTTTCATCGGACGAAAATTTTCAAACTACGCTACGTGCACCCTGGTATCCAGCCGTATTATAGTTCCCGAGTCTCTTTTGACCTCTTCGCAGATACATATTTCACTCGCGATCGTTCTCATTGAAATGTAAAAATGGCCTTATTGACTACATCATTAAGGTATAAGAGGATGTCCCTAGGGACACTTAAAAAGTGGACAGCTTTTTTACACCAGGTCAAATAGAAAGCATGGAAAGCATCCAACAATTGTAACGTTTGTTACCGTCATTTCTGTACAACATTTTGTAAGCAAGGTGGGATACAAATGGCAGTCAACAACCCTTCCTTGTTACTTTAGAAAGCCAGAAAAACTGTGCAGTGTCACAAAAACGGTCATTTCTTGTCTTATGCGTGGATAATATAACCGTGGCAACCACCAAACTGGTGGTGGTAACGTTTGTTACCGAATTTGGCAACAGGAATAACCCAGCTCACACAGCCTCCAAGATAAGTGACAGTAGCGATCTGGCGTGTTCGGGCAAAGGGCCTGCTCAGCTGGTTTCACCTACTGAACAATCATTCTGGGAACTGAATTGTTACATCTTTGGCTACTATTTGAATTCTTCGTGTTCTCAGGCGACGGCCATTTTTTTAGGGGGTGAAATTCCACTAAGATAATCTTCCAAGCCATCAATCAAAATGAATCTTTTGTAAAACATTCCAGCGATTGTGGAAAAATGAAGGAACCTGTGATTTTGTCTAAAATTTGCTGCATATCAAGTCGCAAAAGCAGGCGACAGCATTTTTACATTTAAATGAGAACGAGCCATTTGCGAGGAGGACAGAAGAGACTCGGGAGCTATAATATGGCTGGATACCAGGCTACGCCACGTGACGAAATTAAGAAGAATTCTGATTGAACTTCTGGTCAAATGTACATCTTTGTATTCTTTAATTTTCTTTCTTCGAATAGATGCTTGTAGAGCTTTGGGTCATGATATTTAGTCACGTGCTCGACAAAAATTGTGAATTTTAGCCATGTTCAAAGTACACTACGTGACAAAGTAAATTAGGATTCTAACTCAACTCCTTCTTAAGGTTAGCATTGTTGCCTATCAACTAGATGCTTGTAGAGTTTTTGGGAGTGACGTTTAGTCCCAGGAAGTCTCTTAAAGCAGACCATATTTATACATGGTGTATCAACATTGTGAATGTTGATACACAATGAACTTTTGTTCCCGTGTTAGTGTTCCTTTTGATACGCATTATAGAACATAGCTGAATTTAAAACATCTTAATTGCTTTATTACAAATTGATATTTACAATTATAACAGAGTCATTGCTTAAGTAATCTTTAATTTAACACTGTAAGCCCATTATCGGTCATTGTAGTACCAATATGATATGCATTGGACATTGACAATGTTAAAAGAAAGAAACTGTTCAAGAGGCATCTTCTCCAAAGTAACAGAACCTCCTAACAGCATTTAGCTAACTATCTGCCCTACTTTAGGGAGCAACTGCACCGCAAAGAAAGACGACCCCAAGCCTTACTAACACTCACTCAACAGACAATGTTAAGGGCTTCACATAATCAGAATCAGTGCCAGTAAAGTATTTCAGTTCCACAATTCGACAGATTTAACTACAGCCCTAAATGGCGACTTCTGGCCAAAAGCAAAATTTGACCTACATTCAGGGACAACCACGTGACTAAACGTTATGACCCGAAACTCTGCAAGCATTCATCTGATAGACAATACCTAGATGTACATTTGACTTGAAGTTGAATAAGAATTCTTGTTCACTTTGACACCTAGCGTACTTTGACCAAGGCTACAATTCACAATTTTCGTCAAATGCAAAAAATGGCCTACTTTTAGGGACAACCACGTGACTAAACGTCATGATCCAAAACTTTGCAAGCATTCCTTTGATAGACAATACAAAGATGTACATTTGACTAGAAGTTGAATAAGAATCCTTGTAGGCTTCGTCACGCAGCGTACATCAAATATGGCTAAAATTCACAATTTTCGTCAAATGCAAAAAAATGGCCTACTTTTAGGGACAACCACGTGACTGAACGTCATGACCCAAAACTCTACAAGCATTTATTTGATAGGCAATACATAGATCCACCTTTGATAAGAAGTTGATGTAGAAATATATTTTACTTCGTCATGTAGCGTACTTTGAACATGGCTAAAGTTCACAATTTTCACCAAACACAAAAAGTGGCCTAATTTAAGGGACAGTCACGTGACAACCAAACAAGTTACCAAACTTTACAACAATGCATTTGATAGATATTTTAATGATCTATATATGGTACAAATTTCAAGCCGAAAAAAGTACCAGAGCGGCACTTATAGCGTTACAAAGTTGGGCCAAAAATCAGATTTTATTGAAGCTTGAAACATCGCATTGTTTTCAGGCTGCCCAAGAACTAAAATGTACGTCTTTGGAAATTTCACAACAATTTTTATAAAGCCCAAATGTTGGTCTATTTAGATCTTGTTTTGTTTTGATGATAGGTTTAAAGGTGTTGCCGGGACAGTGTCGTAAAATATGCTGATTTCTGTGTTTTTGAGATGCGAAAATTGGGGAAATTGGCCAGAAAACTTTGTTTGCCCGTTACCATGGCAACAAGGAGTTTTGATCTAAAAGAAAGCTATTTTGAGGGGTTGTGAACCAATTACTATCACTGTGCAAAATATGAGCCAAATCTATTTTTTGACCCCTGCCACCATTGTTTGATCCTTACAGACATTTGCTCTTAAAAAACAGCCGGGGCCTAACCTCTGCTTGGAGAGTATACTGAAACCACAAAGACAAGCTAAATCCACACTTCTCTTCTGCTTGGAAAGGAACGTTAATATGACCCATTTTGCTTGGTCATTTAGCCAACACACAAGCGCGCCCTCTACCCGTAACGTACCCTGGGAGCCAGCCGGGATCGGGCAGCTAGGACAGTTTATTCGGTGGCCCAAGACAGTCAGGCCCGCCCGCCCGATCTCCTATTAGCGCCCCGGGGAGTTTAAGCCCGATGAGGTCACCTGCCCTTATCCAAGGGACAAGGGTAGCGATAACTCCTTCAGGCTTAAACTCCCCGGAGCGCTTATGTGAGATCGTTGGGCTGACTGCCTTGGCTCCCCGAACAAAACTCGCTAGCTACCCGGTCCTGTCTGACTTCCAGGGTACCCGTAACGTTTCCTACACTTCCGCTCCGTCACGTTTCCCAAAACCTGCCGCCCCTCAGATCTAACAACCCGCGCCGCGGCCACCTGTTCGGCCGCCCTACTTCTGACTGGTCCGAGTGCACGGCTCACTACACCGCTAGTCATAGAGGAGCGTTCCTCTACAGGGGATTACTCTAAACGTGTATGAAAGGCTGTGGAGTGGTTGTCATTGTGTAAGAAGGACTCCCTCTTCAAGAGAAAATCCTCTTATAGCCCTTCTTCTGAAGTACTCGTGAGGAGTAGCGAGAAGAGAGAACGCGCTAAAAGCTACACGTACGTTAGGGAACGGAGAAGGACCTTCCTTGTCGTTTTGAAGGCTCGCTTGTGATCTACTAGTACATAGTCTTGTATAAGTCTCTCTATCTGGAGTGTATCTGATAGAAATAATTATTTGCTCCCAAGAACAAGGATGAATCAAGGATGTTAACGTTGAGATCTAACACTCTTCAGGACATTTCTTAAGCAATAGAATGTGACCTAATACTGATTAAGTTTACGCCAAGTGATTCCGAAACGATGCGTTGGTTGCTTGGAAAACACATTTCAGCGACACCTTTGGCTATGAAGTTATGATTGTATGTGTGCGTTATTTCTGAAGTTGAACAACTTATTACCTATCAATACCCGTGGGAAACCTGTCGGTCAAATGGCTTTCTAATAGCTTTACCCTTCCGAGAAAAATACTTTCATGTACAAATCCAATCACGCTTTTGACATTCGCGATGAAACTTGATCATGACCGCATTGATCGCGCTGGTATGACGTAAATGGGAGGGCAAAGTCGGATGAAATCACATCACGATTACAGGACTAATGGTGCATGCTATGGCTGGGTATCGGTACAGCGCACCGGTACAAAACGTTATTGGACCTGTCCAGAAAAACTGGACCTGAAAAAATTAGGTGGACCGGATGTTGGACCGATTAGAAAATTAACAGATTATTTTATCAGGCATTCACACGAACTGGCACTTGCAGGTGGAAGAAAATGACAAGAGTGAAGTAGAGTAGAGTTTATATTAATTCTAAGTTTTACAGCCAACCTTACAGGTGCAGTTAGCGTTGTAGGATTTAAAAACGCCAGTGTAAGTCTAATACTCCACCAAACAGATCTCTTTGTAGTGAAATGGACCATTGGTATGAGTCATACTGCATCAGGTCCATTTCAGGTCCGGACCTGGACCTGATCCTTTGGACCTGAACCTGACCTGGACTTGAATTTTCTGTACCGGTACCCATCCCTAGTGCATGCTCCGCCATTGCTAGTTCTTCTCTTGGCTGGTCACAGTACTGTAAATGCATGTAATTTCGCGGGGATTTAATTTCGCGGTAGCGGGGAAAAGGACTTTTCGCGGTGGTTTTAAGTTCACGGTAGCACCATGCACTGTAGTCTCTTACTGCCATGGAAAAATGCTCGCGGTGGTTTTAAGTTCGCGGTGAAGCAGCCACCGCGAAAACCGCGAACATTAAACCACCGCGAAAGTTTCTGCATTTACAGTATTGCATTACAAATTTTACGTGCAAACATTTTTTGTTACCTTTACCAAGTTACATTTTTGGTAGCGTTTCTGATAGCGTGTAGTGGCGTTTGTTGTTGAACAGAAAAAAAAAAGCTTAGGATGAATCGTTGTGAAATTTGACACGTGGATATGTCTGAGTCTCTTAAAGAAATGATTAGATTTTGTCCCCACCCGCAGGGTTTCTTTGGTATTAACGAAACGTACATTCATTTTGTTTTTCATACATAGAATCAATCAAAATGAGTTTAAGGTTGTCTTTTCTTGTTTACAATTCATTGCCAAAGTCCTATGGTATCATGGTTTACGAAATAATAAGAAAACCATTGCCAACTCACTACATCCCTCCAACTGAAATGGAATAGTCCGATATGACGTATGGCTATATTCAGTCATCATCTCTAACTGCAGACAATCTGTTTCCTGGCGACATCCGGGATATTATATCAAATTTCCTGGACCTAATTTGACCAATTTCTGTATCAATCTTTGGCGGCGAAAGAGATGGGATGAATCCATCACTAGTTTGTGATTGAAATCAAAAGGGTTTGCAAAAGTGTTCACGTGGTCAAAACGTGTCAGCCATATTGGTGGGTTAAAGATAGTCTTCACATCGTACCAAACGAATTGAGATTGCCTTCAACCCAACCAACCCCAACCAATACGATTGACAACCTTTGGTCACGTGACTGCAAACCCTTGAAATTTCAATCACAAACTTGATCGATACCCTGAGGTGGATTTACTATGCAAACAGATATGGGATGCAAAATCGTGAAGTGTGAAGATTTTGGCTCCCGACATTTGCTTGGAATTGGATTAAGGACACTTGTGAAGTCACTGGACGAGAAGTGTTCAAAACGTCTGTTTTTTGCTCTACCTGAACACAACTGCTTTTTATTTCAACCCAAGTGGTGAAATTTGTTTTTGCCTTTCTGTGTGTATTTCAGCGATTTCCGAAATACTAGTACTTAATCATAATGCACTGTTGCCATGGCAGGAGCTGCTAGTATTTTGTCTGTGTCTGTGTTTTGTCTGCATCAGGTGTCCTGAAATGTCCTGACCGCCCCATCCCCCACGAAGACTCCCACAGAGACAACGTAATTGCAATCATGAAAGGAGGAGACAATTCAATCATGTTTTGTAGATATCACTTTCTCGGCATGAGGCATACATAAATCTACACGAGGTTGTTCGTAATTTGCAGTTACTATAGAGATGTTTGTGTAATAGGGTGCATTATGTGCTTGTACACTATTGTCTAGAAGATACTAGAAGATACTAAACTTGTAAGCCACTCTCACTGAGTTCTGGGATGATAGAAGGAACATTATCCCAGGAGAGTCTTATTCAACGTTCCTCTGGTGGGGACCAAGGCTTCATGGTCAGTGAGCACGATTCTGTAGTCAGTGAGTGTACACAAGAGCACCAGTATATTTAGGACACAGTCCTGCGGCTTTTCATTAAACTACCCAGGATATAAGTTATCATGAATAAGGCACAGAAAAAATGTAACTTTCACTAATAGTTAAGGGAACATATAAATAGTAGAGCAGCACTACTGTACTCAGTCAGACTCAGAGAGAGAGAGAAAGAGAGTCAGAACAAAGAAGCGTCGACCGTACCACTGACTCCTAGTGTTTTCTTATAGGTTTGTGTGTATGGATAACGTCAAGCAGCTAAGGAGCACAGCTGGCCAAAGAGAGTCATCAGCCACTGTCTCAGTGACGGCAGATCTCCGGTAGCCAAACACACTCCTACTCCTAGGCCGGCTTCACTCCTCTGACAGCTTTTGACACTATCTTAAACTTATGCTACCGTAGGATCTGCTTGGAGATTATTGGAAGAGGATTACAGCTAAAAAGGCTGATTGATATGTGTTCAGTGTTTACTGATTGTTTTAAAAGTTTAGACGTATTTCGAGTGGTTCGTGTTTATCTTTCTTCTAATCGTTCTTCTAGCCTCCAGCGGAAAGCAGATGTAAGAAAATAATAGACTTCTTATCCTTATCCTATCCATTCGTACATTTTGTAACTCGCTATCAGCTGAAACCGCAACACTGATGCTCACTTCCCGTAACTAACCAACAATTCCTGGAAATGACAACCGTACAATTCCTGCTTCCGGAAACACCACCCGGTTGGTGCGCCTGTAGATGTACATGTGACGTGCTGCGTGACAAGCATGTTATGTTTCCTGTGAGATTCTGTCACTAGTAGTAGCTTTCATCTTATTGTAGTGTGATAAGTAGGTTTCCTTTCCTTACTATATATGTATACAGTAGAAGCCAGTTAATTGCACAACGGATTAACGCACACTTTCGTTAACTGCACAGAATCCCAAAATCTCAAACTGGTGCGGTCCAGCTAAACAGCTTCGCATTATTGCACCGTCCGGATAATTACACGAAATTCACTGGCAAATAGGCCGTGCAGTTAAGCGGCTTCTGCTGTATTATAAATATACAAAGAGTGAAATTGCCCTCGATGTGAAGGTACAATACTATATTATACTACATTGGATAATCATTACGCAAATGGGCCAAATCACTTCATACTTAACTCATGATAATATGTGACGATACCAACTTGTGTCTGTCACAGAGAAAAGCGGGCTATCATTTCGGTGTGTCACACCCAAAAACACTACCGAGGCTATGATATAAGGCATTATTTGTGCATATTCTTTACGTTTACATGTCTATTTTTTTTACGGGCCCCGGTTTGTAAATGGGACGTTAGCCTAAGGAGGTTAGCCCTGGGAGAGGCAACAGTGCCCAGACGCTGTACCATGTACATAATTACATGACCTTCGCGTTTGTACCTAATCCCGACAAGCCGTGCCCACAATAATCATCACGCACGGCTTACGGCCCGACAAAGGAGACGTGCTTTTAACGACATTGGAACCGCGGACTGAAGATTACAGGACCGGGAGGACACGTGAATTATGCACGAGGCAACAAGTGGTTAGCGTGTTCCTAATAATCTCCAAGCAGATCCTACGGTGCCATAAGATAGTATCAAAGCTGGCCAGGGAGTATAGCCGGCTAAGGGAGTCAAACGGGCAACGGTAAGTTTTATACTATACATTACGCACCGTGGATCTGGTTGGAGATTAGTTCCTTACACAAGGTACAGTTGGAATGGCACCTTGTCTGGATGTGATCATGCCCAAGCAGATGTAAGGACAGAAGGTCGTAACGTTCAACCGGCAGCCCGTTTTTTTTACCTTCAGCCACACCAGCTAGAAAACGTTATGATCTTAATTCCCAATATTTTCTTAACATCTACCAACACACCATAGAGATCCATCTGCAACTTCTTGAGTTTCGCTATTCACAGATAGACAGACAGATAAACATACAGACAAACAGACAGACAGACAATCAGACAGACAGACAGACAGACAATCAGACAGACAGACAGACAGTCAGTCAGACAGACAGACAGACAGACAGAAAGGCAGACAGACAGACAGACAGACGGACAGACAGACAGACAGACAGACAGACAGACAGACAGACAGACAGAAAGGCAGACAGACAGAAAGGCAGACAGACAGACAGACAGACAGTCGGGCAGACAGACAGACAGACAGACAGAAAGGCAGACAGACAGACAGACAGACAGACAGAAAGACGGAAAGACAGACAGACAGACAAACAATCAGACAGACAGAAAGACAGACACACAGTCACGAAAACAAAGCCATCTTGGCGAATAATGCAATGCTTTTAGCCTGACTAAAATCGGCAGGCCCTACAGTTCTCGGGGAAGGGGTCATTAACCCCAGCCAGCAAAAGATTGTGTGAACACAGGCTAGCAATGCTTTGGACAGGGTGATCGTGACTCGTTGCGCTTTGCTAAGAACGCGAGCCGTACCAAAAGTCACATTGTACTACAACTAGCTAAAAAAATATATAACGTTAAAAAACATCATGCTTCATGGGGATGATAAAAGAATAAGAGGTATATTCGCTAAAACAAGCATGGTATCTCAGCTTCAAATATGTAGTAATTAGCGGTTATTTGCTGAAGCTAAGCTTTTAGAATCGGTAAGCTTAAATCCGACACTAAGGTGACTTGTCGTGTTTAGGGGTGACTTTTCTTAATTTCATTTAATTTAAAGAATGAAAAGGCATCAACAGTCCTAAATAACTGAAGACATTGTCGCTAGTCAACAAATACACGCCCTTTCAAAACAGTGTACAGAATGGTAACGTTTTAGACATAACAGTGTTCTTGTCTGGTAGAATTTCAAGGTCACTGGAGAAATTGGATTTTGCAGAGTTGTTGTTGGTGCCCTTCATGGCCCTCGAGCCATTGTGAATGGAACACTCCACATGATTGGATGCTAAGGTTGTTAGTATAACAAAGGGAACGGAGGTACCGTACGGAGCGAGCTCTGTTTGATCCCAGAAAATTAGTCTGTGTGATCTTAACGGTGTTTTCGTGTTGTCAACAACATTGTGAGGATGGAAAAAAACACCTGCAGTGAAACTTAAAGTGTTAAGCACACACACACGGTTGCGTCGCCTGTTACTGAAGATTTCATATCACAATCTTACATAGTTTTAGAAAACTGCAGTTACATATAAATAAAGAGTGATTTTTATTCCCCTTAGCCACAAACATATCATGTTGCTATACCCATGACAAGCACAGGAATCATAGACAACTGCTATTCAGAGGGAAGTCGCCAGGGGGCCAATACTGTCGGGGGAAAAACGTCGTTGATTTTTAAGAACTAACCTTCAGCCAAAACTCGTTACGCTTTATTTGTAACGGCTATACGGTAGCATTGTCCAGACAAATCTTTGGAAAACATAACCTACATGTCGGGAATATAACTGTATTTCTACTACCTAATCTACAGATGGCGGCTGGGTCCTGTCAGTAGCACCCTACCTGGCTACTGACACTCCGGCAGTCTCAACCCAAGCTCGGGTCACAGCCAAGTAACAATTACGCGTGTTACCCAGGCTATTACTAGGGTATAAACAGGCCAGCTACTCGGCTCCCATATAACTCACAGGCCGACAAGACAAGGGTACTCTGCTTGGGTATTCTACTATTGTTGCCAGGGGGGTCCTTATGGGGGTGGCGGTGGTGTTGTGGTATGTAGCAGATCTTTCTAGAAATTCAAAGATTGTCATCACTGTTGTTACTGTTATCTATCTTTCTTTATCCCCTCTTTCTCTCTCTGAACAAGACGACGCTTGACACTGCTGTCATGTAGCCTCTTCTCTCTCTTTTATTCACTCTCTTTCTCTCTGATTCTCTCTCTTTCTTGTTCTCTCTCTTTCTGTGTAATTCACCGTCTCCTCTCTCTGTAGTCTAGGCTCTCTTCTCTCCCGAGACTCACTGACTTCTTTGATTCTCTCTCTCTCTCTCTCTCCAAACTTCTCTCCCCCCCTCTCTCTCTCTCTCCCTCATTCTCTCCCCCTCTGTGGTTCTCTCTCTCCCTCTCTCTAGTGATCTTTTCCCAAACAGCACGGGCCCGTCAGTGTCGCCTGCCCGGTCCTGTAAACACAACCCCCACCTCTGACGTCTGCCCTGAGCCAAACTGAACATTCGTCACATTCCAGCCTGATGACAGAACTCGGAACTCGGGCCTGTCCATTTTTCAAGAATTTACTGGAGGCGCTAACGCTAGTTCACCATTAACCACAAGGTAACCTATATCCGTTCTACTTACAAAGAGAGGATTTAGGGATATCACGTCGATGGACAGTGGTTTCAGATTGCATTTTTGTCAGGTATTGCAGTTGGAAACCACCGTCCATTGTCTTAATATCTCTAAATACCCTAGTCTTGAATGTAACGGATAAAGGTTACCCCGCGAATAAAGGTGGACTAGCGTTACCTCTTTTTACGAGTGACTGATGAACCGGGTCTAGACACATTGTCAGTTTATATTTTGTTGGTTTGGCTGACACGCAGCCAAAGTTAGACTGAAGCTATAGCATGAATAGTGCGTCAGATGAGTCGGTCAGGGGTTATTATAATAACTCGAAGTTACAGAAGGCCTCAATGGATTTTCTTGATATTTGCTGCGTGAGTATGTCTTGATGAGACTTCCAAATGATTATATTTCTCCCCCCCTAGCAGCTTGTTTTGTGGGTACTTTGCGACCTTCTGGGTTTCTACGGCTCAAACCATCTGCTTGGAGATTATAAAGTGCCACGCCCTGTACCAGCTAGTCAAAGTTCCTTCCCGCGCCTGATGGCGAACTCACAACCTACCGAATGCAAGGCGAACACTCTACCCACTAAGCCACTGCACCGGTCAAACTGTACCAGCTAGTACCTGGTGTATTATAGGTGTGGAACAGGATACAATACCGGGTAGGAACACTTGTACAAATCCCCTCCCCATGTTCAACAGCGCCTCTCGAAACTTTAGACGACCCGCCGCTTTGTGAACTCTCGGTTTGAATTTCCACTCAAAACGCTAAGAACAACTCTCTTTGACAAAACCCAGTACCCGTATCGTGCTTATGTATACGTGTACAGTCTATACTTACTTTGATCGGGAAAAAAAGGTTAGCTTTGAAGTCGTCGTTTTGAAATGATTGCATAATGGTTCAACTTTACAATTCATGAACAAGGAAATACTGTACATGTATACCGAACTTTTGTCCGCTCCGGTACGGTTTAGCCTGGTTTAATCTCGCTTATAGCAGCCTGCCCAACATCCGGCCAACCTCATCTGCGGGAAGGGGCCAGTTAGCGCACCGGACAGTATATTTTGTGCCATGCTAACGTCACATTTACAAACCAGAGTCCGACGAAAAATAGAAATGTATATGTAAAAATGTATACAAATACTAGTAATGCCCACGGGCCACGACTATTCTCTGAACGTCTTGTGTAGTTTGGTGCCTTTTGAATAATACTTTATCGAAAGCTGCCCGGCCCGGCCTGGTTTGGAAATGTAACGTAGGCCTTACACAGACTAGGCACGGTCCAGATTCCAGATAGGACCAGAGAGAAAGAGAGGTGTTTGGAATAGTAAATTCATCAGGGTTTGATAAACCTAAGACCTAAACATCTAAAGATTTGTTGCTTATGTTTTGTATTTATTGTTTAATGAATTGTAGGACTCCAGGAAGAATAGTGATACTTAGTAACATTTAGTATAATTAATGGGGATCCAAATAAAACAAACAAACAAACGAACAAACGTCGAAGATTTGAAAGATTTCAAGGTGTTATCTCTGTCCCACAGAAGCACCCACAGATGACTGCAGTACAAGTCCTGGCCAATTCGTCTCCTTCAACGTTTCTATTTTTGTGTGCTGATCTCATGCACCAACGGCAATACCTGTTATTGGAGTCGACCAACGCATGGCCGGTCTTTCATTACAACTCAAAATTAGATTCCCGCCCCCGCCCCCGATTTGCCGTGAATAAAACAAGAAATATGTTCACATCGCTCGGATAGGTAGGATAGGATATACCATCCACCGTAGAACGACGGGAGAACCACGAACGAACGAACGATAGGTTCACATCGCTCGGATAGGTAGGATAGGATATACTGTAAATGCAGAGACTTTCGCGGTGGTTTAATGTTCGCGGTTTTCGCGGTGGCCGCTTCAAACCACCGCGAACATTTTTCCATGGCAGTTATAGACTACATCACATGTTGCTACCGCGAACTTAAAACCACCGCGAAAAGTTTTTTTCCCGCTACCGCGAAATGAAATCCCCGCGAACTTAAATGCATTTACAGTATAATCCATCGTAGAACGACGGGAGAACCACGAACCATGACCGCGAACGAACGAACGATGTTCACATCTCTCGGATAGGTAGATGGATTGCAAACCAGATGAAACAAAACAATCCCTGGAACCAATCTACAAGATACCGGAAGCGACGGAAAGAAAATTCTAGTCGGTCATAAATTTTAGTTTACCAAACTATCATTTTTCATCATCATCATCTTCGCAGCGAACCTGTTATGGTTTAAATCCTGACGGATTGAGTTTCCCGGAGCGCTCTCCCAGGGAATAACCAGATTATTTCCCTTGTCTGCAGAGCCGAGAAGCTGTATGAACGTCATTAGTTCCACAGCGCGAGCACACTCAAGTTCAGACTCAACTTCTTACACCAAGATTAGCCTGTTGTGAAGGATGGCACAGTTGGTATTGATCGCTTTAGAGCAGTCTTGAGTCCGAAACGGGACAGAATGGACTGACTAAAAGACTTCCTGGGCCGATGAACAGATAGTGCAAAATGTTCAGATAACGAGAGTTACGTGCATTTATCAAGATGGTGGTTTGAATGAGGAAATAAGTTTTCCTGGGGCATAGCACTAGGGCCTGCTAGGGATTCAAACTCAGAAGTCAGAACTTTTATATTCCAAATCAGCAACCCTAAAGATTTCGTCTGCCGGATTTCCAACTATAGTGGGATGTGTGATATGTAAACCTTTACATAAACAGTTTGACAAAGCTTCAGATATCTTAATCTCCAACCAGATCCACGGTGCGTAATGTATAGTGGTATAGTATCAAACTTCCCGTAGGTGCCCGTTTGACTCCCTTAGCCGGCTACACTCCTTGGCCAGCTTTGATACTATCTTATGACACCGTAGGATCTGCTTGGAGATTACAGGTATCTTATGAAGAGAACCCATGCTCCCGAAAGGATCATACGATTTACGAACCAAATCATACTTTGATTTCAGTACCCATACGTATAACGTTTCATCTTCTTCACAGTGCTAAATTTTTATTTTTGAGTACCCATGCGTATAAGTTTTCATTTTCCCAGTATCAAATTCTTATTTTCCATCACGTTTTCAGTGACAAAATACGTAGAAAAGGGTTATATATCTGACATGGTATCAGGAAAAACCCAACTTGTAGAGCCTGGCCCGCGTCTCAGAGCACGTCTCAGACACAAGCTTTGGTTTCCGACCGCTCCCCATGGCCAGTCCGTCAACCCGCGTTTCGCTCTCGGCAAAAAAGGAAACAAAAGCTTGCCTTCAAACTGAAGGTTGGCACTCTGCGGATATTAGCGGTTGGTGGCACGTGGTGGTGGTGAAGACCGCCCGAAGAAGTAGCACAGCAGACAATTCACATGGCCGAATAGAGAAAACTGTTTGAAGATTTTCTCTGACTTCAAACACAGTCTGTATCTAACGCTAGTTCACCTTTATCCGCGGGGTAAACTATATCCGTTGTTTAAAAAGAACATGGTTTCAAATTGCAATATTTTCAAAATATTTCAGTGGACCCGACATTTTCAAAATAATGCAGTCTGTAACCACCACCCATCGAATTGACATCCCTAAATACCCTGTTTTTAAAAACAATGGATATAGGTTACCCCTCGAATAAAGGTGAGCTAACGATATATTCGTAGAAGTCAGTCGGTATGATTGGCGGTCCTACATCAGCCTTTCCAAACACGGTGCCGGGCCGGGCAGTGTGGGGGGAAGGAAAAGTGCTAGTATGGCATGAAAGACACCAAATCACAAAAAAACAACAACACAGAAATTACTGGTCCTTGCTCATGGGATAGGTTGTTTACTAGTATATTTCTTGATATGCACTTCCAGAATGGGCCCCGGTTTGGAATTGTGACCATCGCGGTTAGTTATAGCGCTACTACATACCTTTGTTTTAAAGTACATAATGAACAAGCCCCTACCATATATTTGATAATAATAGCAACTTTTTCTCTGTAACAGCTCTTAGGAAATATCAACATAAAGTCCTCTCTTCTACACAGGCCACACGTTCTTAGATACGACACAAATGTAATGCAGTACCATTTGACTTGTATGTAATGAAAATGGTGGTCACTTGAACAAAACGACCAAATTCCGTAATCTCCAAGCAGATCCTACGGTGCCATAAGATAGTATCAAAGCTGCGGCCAAGGAGTATAGCTGGCTAAGGGAGTCAAATGGGCACCGATCGGTTTGATACTATATTACGCCACCGTGGATCCGCTTGGAGATTACAAATTTCGTTCTGTGACGGGCATGTTTCAGAATCGATTTCTGCATACAAAACTCCCCAAACTTGAAACGCTGAGAAGGTCAGAGCAGAGCAGCACTTGTGTACAATCCGCAATACATGTGAGACCTCGGTCTTAAATGCACAAGCTATGTTCAATGTTGTTGATGATTCTGGCAATTCTGCCAACAATTTTGACATTTTGTAGCATGACGACGCAAACCTACAGCAACATTGGCAGGTACTAACATGTAACATCAAACCTTGACAATGCTCCAACATGATTCGATCACAAAGGAGAGCTTACTGAAAGAGATCAGGATAAAGATTGTCCTTTTACAGATCACCACCGGACGCCCACATGCGCCCAGTACTAATCATGGGGATAGAGTCTCCGATAGACGCTTTCAAAACGCACTTACCTATAGCTTATATCAAATTAATCTTCTCTCTGTAGAATCATGGCTGAATCTACGACAGAATGTATGGTCTCTTTCTATATGAAAAACGTTGTCCCCATATGACATGAGATGTTATGACTTGTTTTGATGTATATGATATGACGAATGCTTCGCGTGTGGATGGCTAATTCTACAAGCAGATGTAACGTTAAAGACTGCATTTTATGTGTTTTTTTGTCTAATGCTTGTTGTACTTCTTTCTGTTGACCAGCTTTCTTTCTCTCAGGAATTTAGGTGTGCAAAAAAGGTACACCAGCTAGAAAGATATAAAAAGCTTCAAAAACACGATTAAAACACAGAGTTACATCTACTTGGAGATGAGGGACCAGCCAAAGTAAGTACCGGCGCGCCTTGGCTTATCGCGCGGAGAGAGCGCCGCAGAAGTTGGCTCGGTGCCACGGGAGGAAGGCAACCCGCCGCACATACCAAATCACCGAGGCACAGACACGGGAAGGCCCGGTAAAATCTCTCAGCGGCTTTTCTAGACAATTCCACAACATCCAACCTTTACCGCACTTCAAGTTGTTGTTCAAGATCATACAATGTCTCTATCCTGATACGCTTCTTATAGATGTATAGACGTACAGCGGCTGAGACATGTAATGTCAGCTCTGTAAACTTGCAACATCACGCCTACTTCTGTTCCACCAGAACACAGAAGTCCACTACCAGGAGAAAATAAGTCTAAATACGGATGACCAAAGCAATATCCCCAGAAAACCGTACCTCTAAACTGTGATCTTTGGGCTGCTCTGATCTCTCAGGCGAGGATAAGTGTTACATGCTCAACCCGCGCCTTCTACCAATTTTAACAACAAGGAAAAGGGGCCGGTGAAATGACATGCAAGGTTTCTTGTATAATCAATTCGACAACATTCCATTCCGTGGTATGTTACAGGTTTCCGTGTAAAAATGTCCCATAAAAATCTCACAATTTCTCTACCACCGCCCGCAGTCTCTCTCCGCCTTACATATACATGTACGGCAGACCAGACATATTAACGGTGCGCCCTCACAAATATATATATCTAATCTACGTATACAGCCCATGTACATTTATAAAACTGACTTCAGGACTGATATGTACATATCATATTCATACAGATGCTAGCGCATGGTAAGAAACGCCCGTCCACTTACCGATTTAGCCATGTCGTGTGGCGTGTGAGTACTGGTCGTACTTGTGTCGGGAGTGGCGGTCGTACGGAGTGCGTGTCACGCCTGAGGCTGGTTGGGAAGCGTCTGTGCTCCAGTCTGTTAACACACACCGGCAAGTGCTGAACACGCGCGGGGCATGCCGGGATGAAATCATCGGGTAGTGGACCATGGAAGAAGATTCCGGAACGGAGGCTGAGAAGGGGTTTTTGGCGATTGATTAAGGAGGAAAGGCTCCCCTAGGGGTCGATGAGGCCAATGTACACACAGGAAAAGCGATTCATTTGTATCTACAGGGAACATGGGATGATATTTCGAACAAGAGGCTAGAATGTAAAGTTGAAGATAATGAAGGAGGCTCTACGGGGGGTTTCTTTGACCGTGAATAGTTCTTTGGACAGGTTTTACAAGCAAGTATTGTATGTTATGTTCGCGTGTTGTTCCAACATTCCAACTTGCTGAAGGCCATTTTTCGCAACATCAAAGAGCCTTGAAATGCATTGAAATACAATTTTTCATCACGGATGAACCATAAATTGTAGTTAGTGGGGGATTCGATTTTATTCTACAGGGTAAGGTTTCGCTTTTACGTGATTATTTTTGGGAGAAAACGTGATACCTGATCAACGAGCCGCGCGTTATAACGGATTTTGACTGATCTTTCCGCAGTATGGGATTGTCCTTGGACATCCAAGGATGCCTGGCGTTCACTATTATATCCCTAACCTCTGTCACCACCTCATATCTTTATTTTAAGAAAGATATGAGGTTGTGACTCTCTCTCTCTCTTTAAGAAGTTGAAACCTTTCCCACACCTTTCGGTGTAGAGCCGGCGCCCATCGTATGTTGCCCTTGGGCCACACAACATTGTGAAAGCACTACAGCGGGCAGCTAGTCCACTGGTTTTGGTTTGTGTTCAAACGTCTTCTCACAGGAACCGACTAGAGAAAGAAGTTGTGTGTAAATATGTTTTTTTTTTCAGCCATTAATTTCAATTTGGTACACACTCATCAATGTTCCTGTACTTCACAACAGAACTGCTAGTAGGCGCCCAACGAAAAAATGTATTAGTCAAACCTTAATCCTGAATTCCATGATCCCCTCACAATAGGTATATAGAATATACTAGTACTGTCGGCATATATAAGAAAAATTGATCATTGATAATCGTCACGAATACGTATGTTTTAGTCATAAAAACACAACGCTGAGTCGGTGAAAATTTTAATTAGTCTATGTATACATGTACATAATTAGTACAAAACCAAAGGACAGATATTAGTCAACTCGATGTATAGAAACATTACCCAAGTCACTAGAAGATAAGGAATTCATTGCAACTTTCTTACATTCTAAGTCTAATCTTCAATACTTCATTGATAAAAGTACAGCTACAGGGGGTATTGAGGGGGAATTTAAGTCATAAACCACTCTGTTCATAAATTCCGTTCGTTTCCATTAATTTCCATGGAAATTTGTAACCTTATTTCATTTATCCACCGCCTGTAGCTTCAAATTGACATTTACATCCACTGCAAGTATATATCATTACTTAAACCCTAGACTTCAGTATTGATGCTACAAGTTTTGTCTTCTTTGTATCCATATGGCCTTAAAATGCCCCCTCATATTTTGGAGATCACTTGTACTGTTACGTATGAATCAGTAAGGCTTTTAGGGAATGGGTTAGTAAAACATTTGAACATTTCTTTTTAACTGTTTCTTGCCCGCTCAATTAATTGTGTCTTTTTGCTCTCTGTTTTTTTCATGTTCACTGTCATATGTGCATATTCTGTGCATATGTTTACATTTTTCCCTTGCACATTTTCTTGCAACTTCTCACAATGTAATTAAGTACATTCCATTATTCATTTTGCACGAAACATATCCAATGTTCCAAATTTCCGTCATGTTTTCTTGGGATTAAAATCCCTTCTCCTTTGACGGGGCGTCGCGTTCGCACGCGGCTGAGAACCTCTGGAGGCAGAATCCTGGCGATGCTTTCGGGGCGTGTTCGGCGTGACAGGGACGCCATCTTGCGATTCAGTTCGGTGTTGCGTCTCGGCGCCGCGAGAGGGCCTGTTGCTTCTCCTGGGCCTCGGGCTCTTCGGCTCAACTATCCTCCCGCTACCGATCTGTTTGCGTGGGTTCCTCGGGCTCGGAGGCGGCCTCATCCCGGGGTTGTTGGTCCCGCGCTGCGGTGGGTTGTACTCCTGTCTCCTCGCGTTTAGATCAGGGGAAGGCAGCTCAAAATGTACCGAATGTCTGGTCGATTTTTCCGGTAACTGAGGACTCGGTGGCGGCACAAACTCCGGGGCAGACGCAGGCCTTAATCTCGTCCTTTCAGCGATAGCAGGTGGGACTATGAACTCTGGTGTCGGCGACTTGTGCCGTACCATGTGCATGTTCATGGGAACGCTAGCATGCTCTGTCTGCTGTTGTTGTTGGTAGTGTTGCTGTTGCTGTTGAAGCGCGCCCATGACTGGCGCGAACACGTCCATCTGGTCGATGCTGCTGTTGCTCCCGCTGCTTCCGCTGCTGATGGACAGGCGGTGCTCCTTGTAGACCGTGATGCTCTTCTCCTTGGCCATCAGCCGATCTCTCTCCAGTTTCTTCTTCTTCTGATCTTCGATCTTCTTCCGCAGCTTGCTGTTGTACTTCTCAAGAGTCTCCTGGAAGTAGGAAACAAGTAGGAAAGACTTTGACTTTGACTTTATTGACGATGAGACAAGTCATTACAAGGGTCTGCCTAGGCAGCTTTGGGCTGATAGCGGCAGAACCTACAAAAATGCGGACAAATATACAAGGAATTCATAACAGGAAACAGTACAATATAATGCAATAAAATAATCAATAACTATAAAATGTCATGTAACTACAGATATGGAAGAAATTGATCTATACCATATAGCAATAGCATACTTAAAAGATTGGAGTAGGTGGAAAGTCAGTATACTATCATACTATGAGTTTGATATTAAAATGATGACAGGAGGTGGATTCTACAACGGGCTTTGAACTGTGGGAGAGTGGTAGAGTTTTTGACAGGTTTTGGAAGGTTGTTCCAGAGCCTGGAGGTGTAGGGGGTGAAGCTGTTTTTGAATGTTGTGGTTCTGCATCGGGGGATGTGGAGGTTAATTTTTAAGACATGCAGGTTACTTTTTTGCATCAGGGAGTATCAATCTTTAAGCAAACCGGGACGGGGCACGCTACAAACTTCCAGGCACCATTCAACCACATAGTACAATAGCCACGTACGTGCTTAAATGCTCGTCCTTAATTCTCTAAATTCCTTAGGATAAATGATCCACTTCTTCGGAAACGTGACCACAGTAATAGATTTCATGAGGCTAGACCTTGTTCCCTCCTTAGCCATCACCTTCAAGTCAAATAAGGCGCCATACCCTACTTGTGAACGTGAAAATTATCATTGTAGACCTAGGCACTAGTACTTCTGTTTTGTTTTTTTCTGAGCCCTCGGACAAGGAGTTTGCGAGTAATCTCTAAATACAGCCAAACAGGTGGTTGTTGAGGACAGGGTTGAGTCAACTATGTAAGAATGGACAGTTTCAATGTGACTGGAGGTGAATGCTTGTGACTAGGGCTGGGTATCAATACAGCGTACCGGTACAAAACCGTTTTTTTCTTATTGGACCGGTCCAGAAAACCGGGACCTGAAAAAATTAGGTGGACCGGATGTTGGACCTTTGGACCTGAACCGGACCTGGACCTGAATTTTCTGTACCGGTACCCAGCCCTACTTGTGACAGGTGAATGCCCTACAAGGATTGACAGTTGAACGGCGCTGTACATGGCCTGGTAACCATAAAACTGGCTTGCCCCTATCTCCAGAGTGGTGGGAATGTGTCCAGCCAGCCCAGTTCATTAGCGCAGGTAGGGGAATTTTTACACGAGTTTAGGTTAGTTACATTGCTTCTCTGGCGACGAGAACTTAAAGGCCAGCTGAAAGGACAGCTTGACGGAAACTGACCGATGCAAAGCAGCATGGGCCAAGCAAACACCCATAAACCTACCAGAAGAAATTGGGCCCAGGTTGCGATGTACGCCATATACATACGGATCAAAAAGAAAACTCCACCTCCAAGCAGATCCGACGATAGCATAAGATAGTATCAAAAGCTGCAAGAGGAGTGAAGCCGGCCTAAGAGTGTGTTTGGCTACCGGTGGCCGATGACTCCCTTTGGCCAGCTGTACAAAATACTCATTAGTCAGCTTAAATACTATCTCATGCCACTGGTAAATCTGCCTGGAGCTCACCTGAAACTGCTCGAACTCGCTCTCCAGCGTGACGGCCTGCAGAGTCTCTGTCAGGCGGACGATCTCGTCGTCCGACTCCGCCACCATCTGCGCGCTGTACTCGATCACCATGTCCATCAGGTTCTGCGACGCCGCGTCCAGAATCTCCACCCAGCGTCGCACGAAGTCTGTGTTCTGAATGAATGAAAGAATGAATGAATGAATGAATGGTTTATTAGCAACAAAACAAGTGTGCATATACATGTACATATCATTGCAGCCATACAAGGCTGAATTGGTGAATGATACACAATATGTTTGATAAAAACTTAAAGACTCGTTTAGCAATGACACAATGAAAGGAAGTGTGCTATTTTTGTATCTGGATGACCTGTATCTAAACTGTGTGTAGTTGTCCTTTGTTCGTAGTTTTCTGCCATGAACACTTTCCCGTTTCGGGGGTAACCAGTCAGAGAATAGTGTGGACTTCGACACAGACAGTGCAAATATGAAACAAAGACTACGTGCCTGGCTCCCGATGGTCGGCTGGCATTTCCTCTTTAAGTCCAGGCCCATGGGGATCAGACGTTCTTGTACGTACACCTGTAAGGTGTCCAGGTGTAGGGCGTAACGGATGTTCTTGGCGTGCGCGCGTTGGATCCTTCTGTGGATTGCCCGGGCGGATGAGGCGGATTTTGGGTGTGAGGCTTGTTGCGACGTGCTGGCTTCTTCGCCGTCTATTGCTGCTGGAGTTTCCATGATTCTCGCTAGGTGGCTCTATTCAACTGCCGTTGTGCGATGTTTTTGTCTCCTGTAAAAAGATACACAGGGTGACATGTGAAATTCTCGGTAGAGAAATATCTGACTTGAAAGAATCGCATGTAAACACTAAGGATTCACTAAGGTGGCGTCTTCGCCGTCTATTGCTGCTGAAGTTCGTATGATTCTCACTAGGTGGCTCTATTCAATTGCCGTTGTGCGATGTATCTGTCTCCTGTTAAAAAGATACACATGATGAAATATAAAATTCTATTCAGAGAAATATTTGACTTCAAAGAGTCGCATATGTAAACACTAATGTCACAACCAGATGGCCCAGAGGACGGCGACCTTGAAAAATGCCGTCGGCCTGCGACCTCGAACCCAGTTTAGAACTGAGCGTCAAGCTGCAAGTATTTGTGTCAGACCTTCCAACAACGTTTGGCGGGAGGGTAGTCATCTAGGTCCGTGTAATTATAGAGCTTTAGGTTTATACAGTTCGTGCTTGGCACAGATTTTGCCACGAGCTACAAGTTTACACAACCGCACAGAATAAAACTCATGGGTGCGTTTAGAACTAACAGACTTTTAATACAACGGTACGGCCGCTTAAAAAATTCTATAACGCAAAAGTTTGATTGTATATCAAGGTACCTGTACAATGATTAGAGCGAACATAGCATTGTTTCCGCAAGTGGGAGGGAGGGGTTGGGGGTTGGGGGTGGGGATTGGGGGTTGGGTTTGGTGGGTGGGCTAACCAAATCAACGACCTAGCTATTTTCTTCACGTATTGTACTATTAAATAATAGAGATTTTCCATTCAAACTATCGTCTTTGATGAGATCTTTTTGAAGATCCATGCAATAAACTATTTTTTTCGGCAAGAAATTGAATACTGTAAATGTATTTAAGTTAGCGGGGATTTAATTTCGCGGAATCGGGAAAAAGGACTTTTCGCGGTGGTTTAACTTCGCTGTAGCACCATGCACTGTAGTCTCTTACTGTCATGGAAAAATGTTCGCGGTGGTTTTAAATTCGCGGTGAAGCGGCCACCGCGAAAACCGCGAACATTAATCCACCGCGAAAGTTTCTGCATTTACAGTATATAGACAAAATGACATGTGCACCAATAGGTTTCATGGGCGTCTGCCGTGTTCTATCAACTTATAAGCACAATGCATTTAAGTTCTCATACATAACTCACATTCAAAACTTGCTAAAACATTGTTGCATTGTATATTCTATTATGATTAGGCATAGTTTTCAATCGAATACAGTATGCAATGTAATAATGAATATTCTATTACAAATAAGTCAACATTTTCAGTAGAAAGTCGGACATAATTTTAGAGGTTATCCTTCACTACATATCAAAGGTTTAGACATTAAAAATTCCTCAAATGATTGTAAAAGCCTCCAATGTAAGAAACTTATCTCATACTACAACTCCTGTATTAGTTAGATAAGCCTTAAGTTAAGCTATAGAACCGTAGTTATGTAGATGCCATACTTTGTGCCTCGTACAATTGTTGTGCAATAAAGTTATAAATCTATATATCAAAGATATAAGGAATACACAGAACAAAATAACATTTGATGAAAGGAGCGACAGAATATCGAAAAAAAAACATATTTTATCTGTTGTATCTTTATACCCTCCCCTCCACCAACGCAGCTGCGCCTATCACTCACTCTGAAGCGCCCCCATCCGCTCAGCAATCATAATTGCAACGACGCAGAACAGAATTCATTCAAATCATATTTCACTCAAAAATCACGCAAAAAGAGAGCTAATAAGACTTACCTTTGACAGCAATAAAGAAAGAAGAATGCCTTGGGTGATCGTCTCTGTATCAATTCTTAAAACGAGTCCCGCAAAAACAGATTTGAGAGAAACCTGGATGGAAATTCCTGCCGCCCTTCCCCCGACAGCGTGTTCAGATCGTCACCCGATCCTCTTTCGGCTGATATGAACTTGGAAGACCCAAATAGGGGCTTTGGGTGTGCATGTCGGGCCGGGCTGAAACAAGGGGATCCTGGGGACAACGTTGCCATGAAATAACGCGTCAGTTTCAACTTGATTTACGTCTTTAAGACAACATCCATTTACTCCTGAGGTGGACGTAGTAAAGAGAGATCTTCTGACAAAAGTTACGTGGAATAAAAGTTCAGAAACAATGTCAACCAAACTAAAACATATACAGTGATGACGAGAGCTTATATGAAATGATGAAAAAATAGGTCATCTATTAAAACAAACGGGCACTATGTTTAGATTGATATATTTGATTTGACTTTTATAAGAAGTGAGTGCTCAAAAGTCTTATTTCCCAATATTACTTTTGTTATTTTGGCGCAACGATATAGTTTCATTAATTCATTTCGACCCTCTCAATCATTTCAATCGTTGATTATATTCTTTCAGGGCCGGACAGAACACCGCCTTATATGAACGCGCGGCATTTATGGTATTTTTGGAGGTGACGTAATCATTCGAGGCATCCCGCTGAGACAGGGCGTGGCAGGAGTGACGTCACGGACATGTCGTCTGACACAGAATGACAGCCGGCGGTGACGAAGTCATGTTTCACTACACGGCAACTGTTTCCAAGCAGATGTTTGGCTTGCACGTCTTTTGTTAGCCTCCATAGCAGGCTCTCTCGGGCCTTTTTTTTCTCAAAATACACTTTTGCTGGCCATTTCTTTTTGCACTGGGTCGCTTATTGCTGGCTTTCTCTGACTACCGACCCAGTACAAAAAGAAATGGGCAGCAAAAGTGTATTTTGAGCAAAAAAAGGCTCGAGAGAGTCTGCTATTGAGGCTAGTCTTTGTGGCGACCCAAATGATTTTCAAGCAACGTTCCTGATTACTTTTCAGTACTTTGGCCAAGTAAGTTATGTTTCCATCAACACCAGCCCAATAACTTCTTAAACACGACCTTCCTCACTTCACGCAGGTGTAAAGATGGGTACCAGCACCTGACTTCGGTCGGGGAGGTAAAGAAGACTACCTTTACCTTCTGTCTGCACTTTTTATGTGACACTGATAAAATAAAAGAAGTACCACCTG
>NC_049997.1:7278204-7296690 GCF_000003815.2 Branchiostoma floridae
TGGCATTTAAAGGTACCATCCTCCTACGCAGGGACACCCAACAGCCAAACTGCCTGTCTGGATGTGCCCTGCTCTTCCAACCGTCACAGGCAGTTTGGCTGTTGGATGTCCCTGCGTAGTAGGATGAAAGGTACAGGATTCTTGGGAACAAAAGACCCAATATCTTTTCCAAGGTCCTTTACCAAATCGAAAGATAGGCTGCTACCTAGCTAACTATTTTTACAATACAGTTTACAAGCATGTAAACCCTATGCATGTAAACCCTACTACTATCACTTCATGTACATGTCATTGACACATTTCTGCGATGGAAACTAGTATTGAGCATCATGAAGAGGAATGTATTTTTATTTTGACAAAAAATCTGACACTTATTTCTGTAAGGCCTGCAATGAAGAAATATGACATTTCCTTCCACCATTTTCGTACAGTTACATAAAGCACAGAACTAAGTCTTCACTGGATAGTACAAAATGTATTTACATCTGTGGTGTTAAGCAATAGCACAGTAATACAGTATGACACTTAGGGTTTAATCATAAACATCAAGTACTTGATAAGCATATTTTTGTATTATTTGGTAATGGCATTCTACCTTTACAAAGCAAAGTTACTGCTCATGCCTAAAAACATTTGTCATTGTTAGAATGTGCCTATGATTTGAAACATAATTGAGCAAAATAAGTAACTATTCATCCATGATACACAATAAGTATGAATCTATAGTTGCAGTTGCAGGAAATAGTCTGACAAAGCTGATCATGAAGGATGGCAACATTACAGCCTAACCTGTCTATAATGACCACCAAGGGACTTGACGAAAACAATCACAGTAGACAGGTGGTCACTATGGACAGGGTGTGTACTGCCTCGGTAAATAGGAAAATAAACTACTGGACCACAAAAATGGCCACAATGCAGAGGTGGTCACTAGTACTGGTTTAGGTTTAACCCTATTTGCAGGGCATCTTTTACATGCCTGATCATCACTATTTCTTAATTTATATCCATCAAAAATACAACAAATTTTCTGTTTTTCTTGATGATACACTAAAGTAAACATGTTGCATCCTAAATTACCCTAATGAAAAAGTGTTTTCTCCTGTTTTCTCCACGTTGAATCATTGCTGAGTCAGGGCTTGAAATACCACCTGCATATGCAGGTTAGTGCAGGTAAAATTGGAGCTGTGCAGGTATTTCTGGTGTCTACCTGCACCTAACCTGCACTGGTCCATGTACTGGGTTTTAGACATGAATGTCTGATGATGTAGGTGTATGTGGATTGTTATTAGCTGCATTGAATGTCACTACCTATTAAGTATAAAAGAAAAAAAAATAGCAATGGTTCCTAAACAATTTTAGTATGATCCATACTTCCTAAATTTAGAGTGGTGCAGGTAAAGTTTGTCTGGTGCAGGTAATTTTCAACGTAACCTGCACCAGCACAGGTATGCAGAAAAAAGTATTTCAAGCCCTGCTATGAGCATTACTACAGAAGGGGTCAGACCCTGGTGTGAAGCTTTAGAAGCCTTCTGATTCGTCGGACCATCGCCTCCATAAATCCGTATCTCGTACGTGACTTGGTGTAATTCTGAAACACAAACAGCATGATTGTGATGCAAATGTAACACTTCTTCACCTTTTTCTGTGGGGTAACCTATATCCATTGTTTGATTAAACTGCATTATTTTCAAAAAATTTTCTTGAAAACATTGCAGTTTGAAACTGCCGTCGGTTGATAGCCTGGTATCCAGCCGTAATATAGCTCCCGTGTCTCTTCTCTCCTCTTCGCGATTACGTAATTGCGAAGAGGAGAGAAGAGACTCGGGAGCTATATTAACGGCTGGATACCAGGCTAATCGGTTGACTCTATATCCTTATATACCGTTTTTTTAAACAAAGGATATAGGTTACCCCATTGATAAAGGTGAACTAACGTTACATACCAGGTGAAAATTACTGTTAATACAAAGAGTTCATCTTCCTTCTATGGCATTTCAAATACACCATTTGTGTATAGTTTCATGAGGTTGGAAGATCATGGGATATTCTTGTCTACAAGACATGAAGAATGTTCCGGTTAGGGTTTAGGCTTGAGTATGTTTGCGGCTATTGAAATGTTGGTAAGGAATAATCAGGTTTCTTACAAGAAAATTCAAATGGCTACATTTTTTACATTTCATAAACTATATATATATTTATATTAAGCTACTTAAAGACAGACAAAGTTTTTGAAGTTTTGGTTCTCACTACCCAGCCCAATGGTACAAAGATGTGTTCTCACCTTTTCTATATCCTGTAGCTTCCTGAAGAGAGGCTCTGTCAGGCAGGAAATCACATCTGTCTTCAGCTGTAAGAACATCAGAAAAATCATGAGAAATCAGGAACATTAGTGTCACCATGGTTATCTGTTAGGCTAAAGTATTAATGTACCCTGCAAATTTTCTGTCTTCCTTCTGTGAATAGTTTCATCAGGCTGGTACCTCACTGAATAAAGAGACTCTTTTTACACAACTATCACTTTATTCTCACCTTCTTCAGAATTTACCCTGATGAAGAAGGTGACAAACAGTCACCAAAACGTTAGTGAGAATAAAGTAATGGTTGTGTAAAAAGTGTCTCTTCATCCTTCTTCCTTCTTTTGCAAAACGAAGATGTAAACGTTGAAGAGGTTCATCAGCCACGTATGCATACAGTTACAACAATTTCTTCAATCAATTACTGTTTTGTAAAGGTACAGTACATACCTCCCAAATTTTCGATGTCTACCAGCACATCTTCGTCATGGGGAATGACCTAGTCTCAGTTCTCGCGAGAGAACACGAAGATGTAAACGTCCAGCGAAAACTTACCTGATCGATGTCATCTTTACTGACCCCCTCCAGTGACATGAGGTCCCTCCTGTCATCTCCTGGTGTCAAACCGTTAGAGAAGGGCGACTTTCCGGGGGTGTCTGGGAGAGGAAGAAAAGAACTAAAAATGTACCATCGTATCACACAATATAAAAACACTAACACTTTACATCCAACATAATAGGAAATTAACAGTCTATAGGGACTTATCTCTCTAAATTTTCGGAAGAACTCCGTTGACCTTGTTCACAGAATGAATAACCCTTCGTATCACACTGTCAAAACTTGTCAATAGAAAAAGTATGCTTTCTTAATATCAAGGTGTAGTAGTGTCACTGTGAAAAGTGCAAACCTCTACAGCAAACATATCAAGATTTACAGTATTGCAATTGTTTTTTTGAGGGGGGGGGGGGAATTATACTAAAACTGCTATGAAAAGAAAAGACAAAAACAAAGGAATCTGATTATTAATTTCCTGAAACTATGTATGCCAAGTTACAAAGTACATGTCCATGTCCAGACTTTCCCCAAACTCTCTAGTTTCATGTTAATCTTCTAGACAGCCAACATATCTAATTTGTATGGACCTAGTATGCAAAGGTGCAGAGATAATAGAATCAATGTTCATACCTTGTAGCCTCCTGAGTTTCTGGCCCTGAGGTCTGGACAGGGAGAACATGGCAGTGGTGGGGTCTGCAGGGGTGCAGTGCAGCAGGTAGTACTCTAGGTGGCGCCACAGAAGAAACAGGCAATTCTCTACATCATCTGGACACCATGTGTTAAGGACTTCATCATCATCATCATCACATAGCCATACATTGAGACAAAATTCTATAAATCATCATTAAAATCTACATGGACACAATGCTAGAAAGAAAGGAAAGCTACATATTTGCTGTTGAAAAAATCAAGCAAAATGTCTACTATTGTAATGTGCAGGATGGCCCGTTAGTAAAAATGCATCATCATCACTATACAGTTCCTTTCATTGTTCTGCTTTTCTGTCTGGTAGCTTCTTTGTCTCAAACATTTTTTTCCAGTTCTACTGTACATCAGGGTTGGACAAGTTTTCTAAAATCCACTTGTCCTATCGGGCAAGCACATAAAAAATCTACTTGCCCGAACCAACTTTTCACTTGCCCGAGATGTAAATGACATTTTTCTACGTATTTTCACTTCCAGCAATGGAATTCTTATATTATTAGCTCTATTTTTCTGAGTTGACCAATGCTTGAAGCCTTGATGCCATGACTGTGAAAAGTGACTAGAATCAAAATCTCACTCATTAGAAAATCTTACTTGCCTGATCAGACAAGTGGTGTAGGACATGTGCTTGCCCGATCAGCACTTTCACTTGCCCAGGACAATCGGACTAGTGGACTTGTCCAACCCTGTACATTCTGCCTTCCCATGGACCTTCTTGCTGCATATCTTACACTGTTACAGTATCAATCTTCTGAAAGCCTGTACAACTGTACATAAAGGATACATGCACACAGAGCCATCTCCTGTGTCCTGAAGCACACCATCTGAGTCAGCCGCTTGTGAGCCAGCTGCTGCCGCTGGTGAGTCGACATCTTCTCCGCAGCTGCACCCACCGGGCAGAGCTGGAACAGACAGGTGTCAATCATTCACTTCAGGGTTTATGTCATCAGGTGACATCTTTGTCTTAAATTGGCACAATCTGCTGCGGCATACTGTATAGCTTAAAGGTACTCCCATAGTATTTTTCAAGCTGTAGGGGCAGTGGGTTGTTATCCACTGTGTCTAGGGAATGTTATTGGAAGCCAAACCCATCCCTCTCCTTCCACTACCTTTTACCTCTTCCCTAAGGACATACATGTAATATCTAGCCAGGAATGTCAGAAATCTTGTGTGCACTAGCCTGGCCACTCAACGTCATGACTTGAGGTCCATACCTTATGCCTCCACAAGTAAATGTCATTTTCCAAGTTTCAAGATTACTATGTATGTAGTATGTACTGATTAATACGAATCTACAGTTAACTGTTAACTTTCACTCTGTATCACCTCTCTTCAATGACATCTGTTATCACTTTTGATCTTAAGAGCAAATGTCTGTAAGGATCAAACAATGGTGGCAGGGGTCAAAAAATAGATTTGGCTCATATTTTGCACAGTGATAGTACTTGGTCCACAACCCCTCAAAATAGCTCTCTTTTAGATCAAAACTCCTTGTTGCCATGGTAACGGGCAACCAAAGTTTTCTGGCCAATTTCCCCAATTTTCGCATCTCAAAAACACAGAAATCAGCAAATTTTACGGCACTGTGTCGGCAACACCTTTAAACCTATCATCAAAACAAAACAAGATCTAAATAGACCAACATTTTGGCTTTATAAACATTGTTGTGAAATTTCCAAAGACGTACATTTTAGATCTTGGGCAGCCTGAAAACAATGCGATGTTTCAAGCTTTAAAAAAATCTGATTTTTGGCCCAACTTTGTAACGCTGTAAGTGCCGCTCTGGTACTTTTTTCGGCTTGAAATTTGTACCATATATAGATCATTAGAATATCTATCAAATGCATTGTTGTAAAGTTTGGTAACTTGTTTGGTTGTCACGTGACTGTCCCTTAAAGTAGGCCATTTTTTGTGTTTGGTGAAAATTGTGAACTTTAGCCATGTTCAAAGTACGCTACATGACGAAGTAAAATATATTTCTACATCAACTTCTTATCAAAGGTGGATCTATGTATTGCCTATCAAATAAATGCTTGTAGAGTTTCGGGTCATGACGTTCAGTCACGTGGTTGTCCCTGAAAGTAGGCCATTTTTTTGCATTTGACGAAAATTGTGAATTTTAGCCATGTTTAATGTACGCTGCGTGACGAAGCCTACAAGGATTCTTATTCAACTTCTAGTCAAATGTACATCTATGTGTTGTCTATCAAATGAATGCTTGCAAAGTTTCGGATCATGACGTTTAGTCACGTGGTTGTCCCTAAAAGTAGGCAATTTTTTGCATTTGGCGAAAATTGTGAATTTTAGCCTTGGTCAAAGTACGCTAGGTGTCAAAGTGAACAAGAATTCTTATTCAACTTCAAGTCAAATGTACATCTAGGTATTGTCTATCAGATGAATGCTTGCAGAGTTTCGAGTCATAACGTTTAGTCACGTGGTTGTCCCTGAATGTAGGTCAAATTTTGCTTTTGGCCAGAAATCGCCATTTAGGGCTGTAGTTAAATCCGTCGAATTGGGGAACTGAAATACTTTACTGGCACTGACTCTGAATATGTGAAGCCCTTAACATTGTCTGTTGAATGAGTGTTAGTAAGGCTTGGGGTCGTCTTTCTTTGTGGTGCAGCTGCTCCCTAAAGTAGGGCAGATAGTTAGCTAAATGCTGTTAGGAGGTTCTGTTACTTTGGAGAAGATGCCTCTTGAACAGTTTCTTTCTTTTAACATTGTCAATGTCCAATGCATATCATATTGGTACTACAATGACTGATAATGGGCTTACAGTGTTAAATTAAAGATAACTTAAGCAATGACTCTGTTATAATTGTAAATATCAATTTGTAATAAAGCAATTAAGATGTTTTAAATTCAACTATGTTCTATAATGCGTATCAAAAGGAACACTAACACGGGAACAAAAGTTCATTGTGTATCAACATTCACAATGTTGATGATGGTGATGGGCTGTTTCTTCGTATCCGAAGATCAATGGTAGGCAGACAGGTTGATTAGACGACCAGTCTGCCTGGCCTGCACGTGACTTTTTTTTAAGGTGAAGGAGGGGTGTGCACTTCCTTCTCCACCCTCTCGTCTACTGGCGCACTAAGTCCTACAGGGACAGAACTGTTTTGCCACGTAAGACGGCCCCAGCAGATGCAGGTTTATTATTTGGAGTTTCCGTCTCCTAGGAGGACTTCCGACCAAGGATGCAAGGGGTTCCTCCTGACTCGTGTGTCATGGCGGGTGCGTCATGCCCGAACATGCCCCTATGGCCTGTCACCACAACAAAGGCCTGTCACTGCCACTAGCCGCAGCTACGTACTCATTTACACCTGAGTTAGGTGAGGAAAGTCGTGTAAAGTGCCTTTCCCAAGGGCACAAGATCGGTGACACGGCAAGCGGATTTGAACCCGGGACCTCTCGGGCCTGAGACCAACGCGCTCCCGATCGTGCCACGCGGTCCCACTTAATGTTGATACACCATGTCTAAATATGGTCTGCTTTAAGAGACTTCCTGGGACTAAACGTCACTCCCAAAAACTCTACAAGCATCTAGTTGATAGGCAACAATGCTAACCTTAAGAAGGAGTTGAGTTAGAATCCTAATTTACTTTGTCACGTAGTGTACTTTGAACATGGCTAAAATTCACAATTTTTGTCGAGCACAAAAAGTGACCTGGCTTCAGGAACAACCATGTGACTAAATATCATGACCCGAAGCTCTACAAGCATTTATTCGAAGAAAGAAAATTAAAGAATACAAAGATGTACATTTGACCAGAAGTTCAATCAGAATTCTTCTTAATTTCGTCACGTAGCGTAGCCTGGTATCCAGCCATATTATAGCTCCCGAGTCTCTTCTGTCCTCCTCGCAAATGGCTAGTTCTCATTTAGATGTAAAAAATGCTGTCGCCTGCTTTTGCGACTTGATATGCAGCAAATTTTAGACAAAATCACAGGTTCCTTCATTTTTCCACAATCGCTGGAATGTTTTACAAAAGATTCATTTTGGTTGATGGCTTGGAAGATTATCTTAGTGGAATTTCACCCCCTAAATAAAATGGCTGTCGCCTGAGAACACGAAGAATTCAAAAAGTAGCCAAAGATGTAACAATTCAGTTCCCAGAATGATTGTTCAGTAGGTGAAACCAGCTGAGCAGGCCCTTTGCCCGAACACGCCAGATCGCTCCTGTCACTGATCTTGGAGGCTGTGTGAGCTGGGTTATTCCTGTTGCCAAATTCGGTAACAAACGTTACCACCACCAGTTTGGTGGTTGCCACGGTTATATTATCCACGCATAAGACAAGAAATGACCGTTTTTGTGACACTGCACAGTTTTTCTGGCTTTCTAAAGTAACAAGGAATGGTTGTTGACTGCCATTTGTATCCCACCTTGCTTACAAAATGTTGTACAGAAATGACTGTAACAAACGTTACAATTGTTGGATGCTTTCCATGCTTTCTATTTGACCTGGTGTAAAAAAGCTGTCCACTTTTTAAGTGTCCCTAGGGACATCCTCTTATACCTTAATGATGTAGTCAATAAGGCCATTTTTACATTTCAATAAAAACGATCGCGAGTGAAATATGTATCTGCGAAGAGGTCAAAAGAGACTCGGGAACTAAAATACGGCTGGATACCAGGGTACACGTAGCGTACTTTGAAAATTCACAATTTTCGTCCGATGAAAAAAGTGGCCTACTTTCAAGGACAACCACGTGACTTTACTTCATGATCTAATTTTTTACAAGTATTCCTTTGATAGGAAGTACATAGATTTACCTTTGACAGGAAGTTGAATCATAATTTTATTTTGCTTCGTAATGTAGCGTACGTTGAACATGGCTAAAAAATGGCCTACTTTCAGTGACAACTACGTGACTTTACGTCATGACTCGAAACGCTACAAGCATTCATTTGATAGACAATACATAGATGTACATTTGACTAGAAGTTGAATAAGAATTCTTGTTTACTTTGTCACGTAGCGTACTTTGAACATGGCTAAAATTCACAATTTTCGTCAAATGCAAAAAAAATGGCCTACTTTCAGGGACAACCACGTGACTGAACGTCATGATCCGAAACTCTACAAGCATTTATTTGATAGGCAAGACATAGATCCACCTTTGATAAGAAGTTGATGTAGAAATATATTTTACTTCGTCATGTAGCGTAGTTTGAACATGGCTAAAGTTCACAATTTTCACCAAACACAAAAACTGGCCTACTTTAAGGGACAGTCACGTAACAACCAAACAAGTTACCAAACTTTGCAACAATGCATTTGATAGATATTCTAATGATCTATATATGGTACAAATTTCAAGCCGAAAAAAGTACCAGAGCGGCACTTATAGCGTTACAAAGTTGGGCCAAAAATCAGATTTTATTGAAGCTTGAAACATCGCATTGTTTTCAGGCTGCCCAAGAACTAAAATGTACGTCTTTGGAAATTTCACAACAATGTTTATAAAGCCAAAATGTTGGTCTATTTAGATCTTGTTTTGTTTTGATGATAGGTTTAAAGGTGTTGCCGAGACAGTGCCATAAAATATGCTAATTTCTGTGTTTTTGAGATGCGAAAATTGGGGAAATTGGCCAGAAAACTTTGTTTGCCCGTTACCATGGCAACAAGGAGTTTTGATCTAAAAGAAAGCTATTTTGAGGGGTTGTGGACCAAGTACTATCACTGTGCAAAATATGAGCCAAATCTATTTTTTGACCCCTGCCAACCCAAAAATTGTTTGATCCTTACAGACATTTGCTCTTAAACATCTTACATGTTGTTACCATTGATTTTCCAAAATATCTATGTCTCTTTTCATACTAGAAGTGATCAGTGTTTCTTCTTCTTTAGAAGTGAACTTAACAAAGTCAAGACGTCGAAGTTTTCTACAAGACACAAGACCGAAGTAACATTTCTCAACCCACCTCTTTGAGCTCCTCGCTGCTGAGTTCGGACACGTTGTTGACCTTGTTCTGGAGTTGTCCGTGGGACTCGAATGCCGCCATGAAGTCATCAGTGGCCTGTTTCACGTGCTGAACAATCACACCCAGCCCTGGAGGTCGCATAGAGGTCACAGAACCACGGATGTCTTAAAACAAAGACAAGATGTTTAGAAATCATAACCTGTAATAATGTGCCAATTAATGAAGGTCAGTTTTGTATTACTCTTGTTGTACAAAAATCTCAGTTATTTTCAGTGACTGTCACGGAAAGCAAGCAAGATTTTGCGACAACCAAACACTGACTACCATCCATACAAATGAGTGCAACTATAGCGCATGGTAATAATACTCAGTGACACATACATGTCACAGTAGAGATTGAAAACCATGAGAATTAGAAATTCTACTACGTAGTACTAGGAGTGATTGGAATCTCATCTGTTCGCCTAGTGAGCAGATCTATTATACTGTGCATTTTAGAAAGTATACTAAAATCCTAGGAATTCTTTGTGGTCACCTTGTGCAGAGTAGATGTCCCTGGTTGTAGCGTCCTGTAGACTGGGTGTGAACAGCAGCTGGCACTGCTGGGCTGTGGGGCCTGGAAAAGGCACAAGCAGAAGTTCACTTTACTGTCAGACTGAAATCTGATATTTGTTGGATTTGAATGAAGATAATAGTAAACAATGTCTGGAAAATAGTAGCAAGCTTTACTAACTAAATAGTGTCAAGTCTATTGTAACAGTTTGTTGGGAAAGTAAGGCCATGTTGATTTGATTATATGGATGACATCCTCTAGGAATCCCAGAACTGATGCGAGTGTGTGGATAAAAAAAGTTTGGCCAAAAAAAAAATTGTTTTCATTATGAAAGATGGTCAGAAAGGTTGAACGAATCACTGAGCACACAGGGTTTAGTATACAGAGCAACAGATTCTTAATTTTTTTTTCGTTCACATCCTCTTCTTTGACCTTGGAATTGACTTTGGCATTCTATGACATTTTTTGCAATCTACGGCATATATTTGCTCATATTGCAGCTATATGGTTGAAAACTATTTTTTATCTTCAAAACGGCCCAAAATTGCTGGGGATGTCATCCATATAATCAAACCAATATGGCCCAATATAGGTGAATGGCTTACCTGACCGAGCCACCACAGCTCTACAGTAGGCTATCAGGTTTCCCATAATCTGTAACAGAGCCAGCCGGATGTCTTCCTTGTTACTCCTGCCCTCAGGGCCCACCGATTCCTCAAGACTCCTCAGCTGCTTTCTTAGACCCTGTACAAGACAACATCTTAAGTTAGTTCCTGTAACTTCTGCATCAAGGGAAAACACCCACTTGCTAGTACAATGTATCTGCCAGAAATTTAGTCCACCTTTGGAGCCATTGTAGACTTAGAACTCAATGACTTTCTAATGTACTTTCAAACAAAGCCCTTTTTCATTACAGGAGCACATTTAAGAACACAACACACCTATTGAAAAGAATAAGAGTCCTCCCAGGTGTGACAATGAGTGGATTAAATAAATCTGTTTGGATATGCAGCCTGTATTCTTCAGTATAAACCTTGTGTGTTATGACATGAGGTGATTTATAGACCAGGTATACATGTACAATACAAATAAACAAACCAACCCACCTGGTTGCTGCAGTACTGAGGCAGCAGGGTGAGCACCTGCCGGTGGATCCGAGACAGGTGGCTCTGCACCTGCGCACCTGCCGAGTCTTCCTGCAGACTGGGGTTGGTGAAAACACCACCTGCAACATCATTAAGGACTGGTAATATATTCATACCTATAGATATCCATATATGTCTGTTTAGCTGTACTGTAGTTGTTATACATGTAGACCTTACGAAAGTGGCTTACTTTTGTCGTGTCAATAAAGATTTCTATATTCTGGCAATGTAACTGAGTGGGACTGGGAAGTTCCTGCCACAGTAAGTGGTGTTACTTAAGCTGAAGAATTTTCTGAGAGTCATTGTGTGTATCTCTGATTGTCTTGTTGAGCAAGCAATCAAAAGTATGGATTGAAGTACACATTTTCTATAAAATCAGCAAAAAAGTCAACCAGCAAATTTTCATGAAAACACATCCTCCCCAGCATAAACAAAATAACACACATACACTACCTACTCCAAGATGCTGTGCTTAGAGTACTTTGTTGTTCCCTCAACTCTATGTGGGAACCGACCAACCAACGGGTCATCATGCATATACCGAAATAAAACATACCCTTCTTAAAACTGTAAAACATACCTTCTCCGAGGCACTGTGTGAGGACCCCCGTGGTCAGAGCAAGTTCCTGTAGTGAGGGGAGGGTGAGGCCACTCCTCTGTTCCCTCAACACGGCATGAAATACATCCATGTGAGACAGGATGAACTGAAGCACCTGCAAAACAAGAAACATTTCTGAAAAAGCTGCTTAAGTAGGGGTGTACAAACTTGTACTTGTCAACAAACTGGAATCCAATCACTATGGCATCTGTTTTGTATGGTGCAAAAACAAGTCAGGATGTAGCTTATTCACAAGGGAACTAGACAAGTGATCTAGTGTTTCTGGAACAGAGAGTCAAAAGTTCAGCTCCTTCTCTGTTGTTGCTTCAATAGAAGCCATAGTTCCTTTTCTTGTATCTTACCAGAAGTAAGCTTATAAGTTTTCCGGCACACCAAACATAGACCGGTTCCTCTTACTGACACAAATGGGACAGAAACCTTCATGGAACTTGTAAAGTTTCAATTTGATTTCCTGTTCTTCTTGAAACTTCTGCTGAAACTTCTCACAGATGTCATCCATTGCCATGCATCCCACTGTAAGCTGTAGGAAAGCCCTACCTGGTTGGTGGCATCTCTGTGCTGAGGTCCGAGTGATGTCATGATAGCCAGGCACAGCTTGAGAGCAGGCAGGAGCATCTGTCTGTACCTGTCTGATACCGTGGGGACAAACCCCTCGTACGACACTGCCATGGCCTCACCACTGCCTGGTACACTGGTAGGGAGACAAAAGAAACACAAGTTTGGTGTTCATGAAGGTACCATTACACAGGTTATAGGTTATACAGTGATTTGCCAACCGAATGAAAAGATTATCTCTTTTTCAAACATAGCACAAACAGAGCAGAACAGAAGACACAACACAAGGTAATGAAAATAAGCACATCTTCATCTGATTACCTGACTTATCCTGTAAATCTCTATCTAGATGAAACACCAACTACACAGGACCTGTCCTTAAAGACTTCAGAAGAGAGTGAAAGATGTCTAAAAGTATCTCCTCATAAATGCTTCTATGTTACCTCACTCACCTATGGCAAAGGTAAATATCCTCTTGTGTAAAAATTAAACAGTGACTTGAATAAGGTCAAAGTTACTTCTAGAGACCTTAAAAGTTAGGGACTTCAATATTGTACGCTCAAGCAGGAACATTACACCCATTACTGTATTTTCATAGAAGTGTGCTATAGTTCCAACCTGCCGGCATTCTCTGGTCTCATGTCCAGGAACTGGCACTCTGACAGCCTGACCAGCACTCCTTCCTGGAGAAGAGCTTGGGAGCCAGCCGGGGTCTGTGCTAACCTAGACAGTAAAGCCTGGAAAACAAAGAAGAAGACCATTTTGAGCTGGATAGCAGTTACAATTTCAAGGGTATGGGCAATGCCTAGGAAATCAACAAAATTAATGGAACTTTTGCAACTGGATAGGATATCTTGTATCTTATTTCAAAAGCTGTTACTCTACCTTCAAGTAAACACCGCCTTTTAGAAGAAAGTTAAACCCTTCCCGCGCATGATGGCGCATAGGGCTGCGCCCATCTCTGTTTCCTTAGCCTAGGGCCACACAACGCAATCACTACAGCACGGGGCTAGTCCACTGGTAGAGGTGTGTGTTCAACTTCCATACTCTTTCCCGAATGCTGAGTGCTAAGCAGAGAAAGCCGGCCGGGGATTGAACTCCCGACCTACCGAATGCAAGGCGAACACTCTACCCACTCGGCCATCGCACCGGTTTAGAAGAAACAAACAAAGAAACAGTCAAGCAAAATCAGTACTTATTGAAGATTTTCCACTCTCTTACAACACCAAAATTAGCTTACCTCGAATTTTCGGTCGCACTTCCGTCGACCTTCTTCAGGAGTGACGATTCAGTTACTGTGATCACGTGACTTAGAGACACGTGATTCGAGTAACGAATCATAAATGCCTGGCAGACGATATCGGCCCCCGTCTCTGTTGAGTGTCGGCTGATGTGCTCTAATCTAGATGGCCTCCTTTACCCCCCTCGCAAAGTAATCCGGTTCGGTGTCCAATATTTGTACTTTGTCCAAGATGATGAAAGCGCAGAAGTGCGACCGAAAATTCGAGGTAAGCTAATTTTTGTGCTGTAAGACAGTGGAAAATCTTCAAAATGTACTACATCAACACAGATGAGCTTTCATGCTGGCAAAATCAGTACTGACCATTTTTGACTCGTACAGGTACAGAGCTCTGAGCGGCTGAGGAGACGGACTGAGCATGCTCTGTAGGAGCTCGTCCTCTCGTACCAGGCTGTCCACGAACATGCGCAGGTAACCCTTGTTCACAAGGAATGTCAGCAACTGCTGGGTACGGTCAAGCTGTACCATGGAGTCTAGAGTGGAGAAGGCTAACATCTGGGGAGTACACAGAACATTGGTTACTACATGTACATGTATGGGTGGCTACCAGGCTGTCCCAGGTAACCCTTGTTCACCAGGAATGTCAACAGCTGCTGGGTACGGTCTAGCTGTACCATGGAGTCTAGAGTGGAGAAGGCTAACATCTGGGGAGTACATAGAACATTGGTTACTATGGCTGGGTACCAGTATAGAACATTGGTTACTATGGGTGGGTACCAGTATAGAACATTGGTTACTATGGGTGGGTACCAGTATAGAACATTCAGGTCCAGCTGAACCATAGAGTCTAGTGTGGAGAAGGCCAGCATCTGGGGAGTACATACAACATTGGTTACTATGGGTGGGTACCAGTATAGAACATTGGTTACTATGGGTGGGTACCAGGCTGTCCACGAACACACGCAGGTAACCCTTGTTCACGAGGAACGTCAACAGCTGCTGGGTACGGTCTAGCTGCACCATATAGTCTAGTGTGGAGAAGGCCAGCATCTGGGGAGTACACACAACACTGGTTACTATGGGTGGGTACCAGTATAGAACATTCACTGATTCAGGTCCAGCTGCACCATGGAGTCTAGTGTGGAGAAGGCTAACATCTGGGGAGTACACAGAACATTGGTTACTATGGGTGGGTACCAGTATAGAACATTGGTTACTATGGGTGGGTATCAGTATAGAACATTCAGGTCCAGCTGCACCATGGAGTCTAGTGTGGAGAAGGCTAACATCTGGGGAGTACACAGAACATTGGTTACTATGGGTGGGTACCAGTATAGAACATTGCTTACTATGGGTGGGTACCAGTATAGAACATTCAGGTCCAGCTGAACCATGGAGTCTAGTGTGGAGAAGGCTAACATCTGGGGAGTACACAGAACTTTTTCTACTTACATGTACATGTATGGGTGGGTACCAGTATAGAACATTTAGGTCCAACTTGAGGGAGACAAACAGAAACTAGAAATGCAACACTTGCCGGCAAATACATAATCTGTACACATGTACCTTCACATGGTCCTGCCTAACAAATTTCGGTTCTGTTTATTCTTACTCAAACCTACATGTATACATATCTATGGGGACCAGCTCCTGCAGCCTTGCCACGAGTGCTACACAATGTAGTTCTACACCACAGGGTGTCTGCTACTTTACCGGTAATCATGGTGATGGCCGTCTGGTCCAAGTCATTGACCAGATTTGTTTTGAGAAGACGAGGAAGAAAAAGAGGGGAGCAAAAACAAACCGTTTCCCTTCTGTGAAGGTAAATATAATCAGCAGCTGGATTAACTTCTGACCTAGATATCCAGGGGAATATGAAAAAACTGTCAACTTAAAGTTTCATAGATAAAATTCCAGGACTAACTGATGGTTACTGACCCTTCCGACATCGTGCCCATCAGACGCATCCCGGCAGACCGTCTCCACAAAGCTGTTGCCATAGCTACCGATGATTCCTGCTGTTTCCCTGGCAACCCTTGCCTCGTCCCCTTCTGTTGCCAAGGCTAGAACACTCGGGGAACCTGTAAGAGGATAAAGACATACAGGAGTTTTGTCAGGACAACTGTTGCTATAGCTACCAATGTTTTCAGCTTTCTCTGTGATGCACCAATACATAGATAAACCAGGGCTCGAAATTGATTTTTGGGAAGAGGTGCACTGGTGCACCCAAACTAGAAAATTGGGTGCACCAAAATATTTTTGGGTGAACCACATAAAATAAAGTAGAATATCAGAATAACACAATTGCAAACCTACTAAATTAGTAATTTGAACGGAGCTCTTCAGAAATCGGAAGTACTATGAGTCATTTTATTCTCTTTCTAACACACAGATATGGGTGCAAATATGGTGTTTACTTCATACATAAGCCTATCAAGATAGTGCACCCACAGAAAAATTGGGTGCACAGCTCCAATTTTGGGTGCACCTGGGTGCACAAAACCCCAGTATTTTGAGCCCTGATCTGCTTCTCTCTTGCGCATCTGTTTCTCTCTTGCGCATCTGTTCCTCTCTTGCGCACCTGCTTCTCTCTTGCGCACCTGTTTCTCTCTTGCGCATCTGTTTCTCTCTTGCGCACCTGTTTCTCTCTTGCGCACCTGTTTCTCTCTTGCGCATCTGTTTCTCTGTTGCGCATCTGTTTCTCTGTTGCGCATCTGTTTCTCTGTTGCGCATCTGATTCTCTGTTGCGCATCTGTTTCTCTGTTGCGCATCTGTTTCTCTCTTGCGCGACTGTTTCTCTCTTGGCATCTGTTTCTCTCTTGCGCACCTGTTTCTCTCTTGCGCACCTGTTTCTCTCTTGCGCGACTGTTTCTCTCTTGGCATCTGTTTCTCTCTTGCGCATCTGTTTCTCTCTTGCCCATCTGTTTCTCTCTTGCGCATCTGTTTCTCTTGCGCACCTGTTTCTGTCCAGCGCACCTGCTTCTCTTTTGCGATCTGTTTCTCTCTTGCGCATCTGTTTCTCTCTTGCACATCTGTTTCTCTCTTGCGCACCTGTTTCTCTCTTGCGCATCTGTTTCTCTCTTGTTTATCTGTTTCTCTCTTGCGCACCTGCTTCTCTTTTGCGCACCTGCTTCTCTTTTGCGCATCTGTTTCTCTCTCGCGCATCTGTTTCTCCCTTGCGCATCTGTTTCTCTCTTGTGCATCTGCTTCTCTCTCGCGCATCTGTTTCTCCCTTGCGCATCTGTTTCTCTCTTGCGCACCTGTTTCTCCCTTGCGCACCTGCTTCTCTTTTGTGCATCTGTTTCTCTCTTGCGCATCTGTTTCTCTCTTGTGCATCTGTTTCTCTCTTGCGCATCTGTTTCTCTCTTGCGCATCTGTTTCTCTCTTGTGCATCTGTTTCTCTCTTGCGCATCTGTTTCTCTCTTGCCCATCTGTTTCTCTCTTGCGCATCTGTTTCTCTCTTGCGCATGTGTTTCTCTCTTGCGCACCTGTTTCTGTCAAGAGCACAGCTTCTCTTTTGGGATCTGTTTCTCTCTTAAGCATCTGTTTCTCTCTTGCGCATCTGTTTCTCTCTTGCGCACCTGTTTTTCTCTTGCGCACCTGTTTCTCTCTTGCGCATCTGTTTCTCTCTTGCACACCTGTTTATCTCTTGCACATCTGTTTCTCTCTTGCGCATCTGTTCCTCTCTTGCGCACCTGTTTCCCTCTTGCGCACCTGTTTCTCTCTTGCGCATCTGTTTCTCTGTTGCGCACCTGTTTCTCTCTTGCGCATCTGTTTCTCTCTTGTTTATCTGTTCCTCTCTTGCGCACCTGTTTCCCTCGTGCTCATCTGTTTCTCTTTTGCACACCTGTTTCTCTATTGTGCACCTGCTTCTCCCTTGTCCACCTGCTTCTCTCTTGCGCACCTGTTTCTCTCTTGCGCACCTATTTCTCTCTTGTGCACCTGCTTCTCTCTCGCGCACCTATTTCTGTCGCACACCTGTTTATGTCGAGCATCTGCAGGGCTCAAAATTCATTTTTGGGAATAGCTGCACTGGTGCACCCAAACTAGAAAATTGGATGCACCAAAATATTTTTGGGTGCACCACATAAAATAAAGTAGAATATCAGAATATCATAATTGCAAACCTACTTATTATAATTACTAATTAGTACTTTGAACGGAGCTCTTCAGAAATCGGAATTACTATGTGTAAGTAGGGCGAAATGAACTTCACTATGTTTTATACTTTTTGTGTATTATTTGGTATCACTTTGGTAGGGCTGTGGAGATTTGCATTTTGATTAGTGTCGTATGGAAATGAACGTTCGTCTCCTCTGTGCCAGGTGTAATTGTTTCACACCAAAGCCATAGACAGAATTAACACATAGACGGTAGTCGCCCAGCCTTTGATATCTAGAACAACAAAGCAACTTCAAAAACATTGTCACCTCTATAGTATGTATGAATATGTGAATTTGTATGAATAAAACAGGACAAGCTTGCTGGTAGAGGGGAGAGAGAGATCAGTTGGTTGAGTCGTGCATGGAGTGCAGACACAAGGATGTAGCTCTCCAGCAAGCAGTCCGGGTGTGTGCGGAAAATGGCCTGTGTCTCTGCGTGTTGTTCTTCCCTTCAGTCTTAGACTCTCGGCAGCAATTCCAAATAAGAACCCGGGGCCACAACATCTGCCCCTTTCTTACATATGACAGTCATTTTATTATCATTCTAACACACAGATGTCAAGAATATGGTGTTTACTTAGTATACTGACATCTTAACATACATAAGCCTATCAAAATATTTGGGTACACCCTGTGCACCCACAGAAAAAAAATGGGTGCACAGCTCCAATTTTGGGTGCACCTGGGTGCACAAAAACCCAGTATTTTGAGCCCTGTAAACTGT
>NC_049997.1:7297650-7299466 GCF_000003815.2 Branchiostoma floridae
ACTGTTCAGGCTTGGAATGCGAAGTAAACAATGCAAAGATAGGCAAATATATCAAAGACTCCTTTGCTATTAGAAAGAATACTGAAACTCATGATTAGCCCAACTCGACTGTAATACTATATTCAAGACTTGTGTTATCCCTACTTGTCATGTTTATTAGGATGTTAAGTCTTATTCTAACACCTATTTTGTACTTTGTGTAATGGTCGTTGCCACATATTGTACCATGTACAAATGTCGTGCAATAAAGCTCTCTCATCAAGACTCACCAGCATCACTGCTCATCGGCGCCCCCTTGTGTGCCTGTAGGATCTGCAGGCAGTACAGCAGGGCTCCGTACAGGTTAGCTCTCACTCTCTGCTGGGTGCCTCCTGGAGATATGATACAAAACATCAATCAAAAAGCTTAAGATATTAACAAAAAAACCTTTCTGGCAGTCATTACACAGAAAGCTAGTTCATGAATGATATGCTGCCTTGTGTTTATTGATTTTGGAAACTTCTCTGAAAAAAAGTGTTATGTCCTGTTTGTTTGATAATAAAGGCATTGATACTCTACACTACAATGGTAAATGTTTCACCATCCTCTAAAAATTGCTATTACCAAGGATTTAGCAGACCCTCCTGAAACAATACAACTTGACAACACTTCCCACTGAGAATAAGATCAATGAAAAACACTCCATTTACGTGAAAAAAAAGTCTCCTTCTTTTAAACACAAGTGTCTCTAAAACATGTTTAAGCATGTTTTAGGGTTAAAACAAGCATTTGCACGTAAATTCAAGGTTAACTTTGATTTTCTGATTTTGCTCAAACTTGAATTTTTTGTTGTAGAACAGTGCTCATATTGAACATTTTGTGCAAAAAAATGTTCCTCATGTTCAAGATTGAGATTGTAAGCTTTCTTACCAGACTGCATGATGCTCTCTATCAGCCCCCTCAGCACCACCTGCATGGGTCCCGCCGACACAGGCCCACTGCCGTACCCCGGACCCTGACTGTCCAGCAGGGGGACGTACTGGGAACCGGGTAAGGTGGTTTGTTCTGTGGAGGATGATTGGCGGAGGTGGGCCAGCAGGGTCAGTACCACTCCTGCTACGGGGGAGGTCAGCTCAGGCACAGCATCAGGGTCTGACATCTGGGTAAAATAAAAATGTATCGTTATTCCAAGTTTGAAAGGGAAAAAAGTTTCTTTCATACTATTCATTAGATGTCAATGAAGGTGAGACTATTTTTCAGGTCAGGTCCTTTCAAATTTACATATTCCAATCCAATTCCAAAATCATATCCAGTTGCTTCAGTAACTGCTATTTGGCATATCTTATTACCTGGACATCTAAATGTCATTGACATACTAATCATGTGAGTTTTCCTCCCTATCTTCCTCCCCATCCCTTGGGTGTCAAATTGCACCAGTCTATGAAAATAGTTTCCTACCACAAAAATGTATTGATAATAAGACAGCTTGAAAGAGGCTATACCACTTCACCACCATTTGTTTCCATTTGAGAAGAAAAGATTAAATCATCAAAATATTTCCCACCTTCCTGAGCAGCTCCTGCAGTATGTCTAGAAGCGCCCCCTTACGGTCCTCACCATACAGCATCTCAGGCGGGCAGGCTGTGACCACTACCTCCACAACCTGCTGCCACGCCCCGAACCTGAACAAGTAATTGTCACCTCAGTGTTTTTGTATCAAATAGTAAGGCATTATGTATTTTAAATATTCCTCCGATATAGCGATATACTGATATTACTGCGTTAAGCAAATACTATTTTAAATGTTCTATCCCAATACTGTTTTAACTTGTCTGTC
>NC_049997.1:7299566-7322192 GCF_000003815.2 Branchiostoma floridae
CTGCATGTCATTGTCAGTTTGTTGAATTTCGAAATAAACCAGTCACATACCCCTGCTTCTTAGCCTGGAGACTCTCCTTCACCTGGTTCCTCGCTACTGCATACTGGAGGATCAACTGGATCTCCTGGACAAAGAGATGTGTTGACAGTTACATGTACATGTACTATGGTTACTTGTAAGCTCGATACAGTTACTATGGTTACAGACTAAAGTTAATAGGTGGTAGAATTAGTCATTTATCAGTCATAAAAGACATTCCAGGTCATGGGGTCAATGGAAGATACTACTAATTCATGGGGAATTATATTGTTTTAGGTTTGACGATACGCGAGATATTCATACTCTTATTTTTCTAAATAGAGGAGCACATGGTGAAAGCCACAGCAGCCATGTAGACATGTTACTGATAGAAAGATGCAATCAAACTTATTCTATGTCAAGAGGAAACAGTTAACAGATGAAGTCCATGTACTTGACTTGTGCTTACCTCTGTGATAAGTGGACGTTGCCCTGCAGCCGTTGACCCCTGCAGAGCGTTGAGTTCCGCCACCAGCACCTTGTGGAGAGCCTTCACATTACACAGGCTCACACCTGCAGTGGGGAGGAAGGAGATACATGTACATGTACTCTTACTTTTCTTGTATTAACTTAAACCTTAACCAACTTACAACATAGGACATATTCATTCACATGTGTATTGAAAGGCTGTTGTATTATTGCAGACCTCAAGGTACCGTCCTGTTTTTAACTGGGGTATAACAAAATAAAAGTAAGGAAAACTAGACAAGAGATTTTTTTCAATGTTACCATCCAGGGAGGAACAAAATAGTCGGACTGGCATGACACTAAGTTAAAAACACTGAAAACCAAGAAAGGTGGAAAAACATGGTTGCCAGATCTTTTGTCGTGCCCCAATGACCTAAGACTTAAGGTGGTATCTCACTGCACTTGCGGCACCGGTGCGGCACTGCGGGGTTTGTAAACTGTGGCACTGTGGGGTATTTTCCCCGAATTTTTTATAACTTAGATATTGCGTAATACGTAAAAGTAAAAAGTATGACTTAGAAGACAACAAAATACACAAAACGTAAGAAAAATTGTTCTTTATCTTGTTGAGCAATTTTTCAAACCCCGCAGTGCCGCACCGGTGCCCCAAGTGCAGTGAGATGCTACCTTTAGGGATAGACGTGACATGAGATGACAAGAGCACATTACAATGTACACGTACAAAGGAATATGAAATTGATAATAAATTCAGTACATCCTATACATCTGTTCCACCCACCTTCCTTGTTCTTGGTGTGACAGGCCTGCATGACCTGTTCTATCACCACGGGGTTCATGAAGTCCAGCTGAGGGGATTCTGGGTAATTCTGCGTGAAGTCAAGTGAGTCCAGCAGAGACAGGATCTTCCTACGTGTCGGCGCTCCTGGGGCATCATGGGAAGGTTTGGACACATTTTGAACTAAAAATTTTGTCCTTGTAATTGCCAAATACTTGACAGGGCTAAAAGTATTTTTTCCTCCTTACTTGCACACTCAATCTATGAGCTGGATTTTTCTACCCTTAAACTGTATGTATTTACTGTAAATGCATTTAAGTTTGCGGGGATTTAATTTCTAGGTAGCTGGAAAAATGACTTTTCGTGGTAGCACCATGCACTGTAATCTCTTACTGCCATGGCAAATTTTTGCGGTGGTTTTAAGTTCGCGGGAAGTGGCCATGACGAAAACCGCAAACATTAAAACACCGCGAAAGTTTCTGCATTTACAGTATTCTGTAATCTCAAAACTTGGATGCAAATTGCAATTTTACAGGTGAGTATTCTAAGACCCGACAAGTGTGAATTCAGTTGGTCATTTTCTTTAAATGGCAAACTGAGAAATTACATGCAGTATTTACACACAGGTGCTGCACAGATAGACATTAAACAGTGTAGGTGCAAATAAAAAAGACAAGTCACGAATTCTGAAGACACTGACACACACACAAAAGTTGATATGACAAGAACATACATGAAAAAGAAACACAATTCACTTTATGATTATCTCGCTTTAGGCTGAAATGCGATATGTGCAAGAGGGTGGGACAAAGAAGAAACAGAAAAATGACAAAATAAGGGGAAAAAAAACAGTACACGTCACAGCATGTGAAACAAAAGAAAACACACCACCATATGATTGCAGTCCCCCAAACATGCTGGTTGAAAAAGTACTTCTGTCTACTTCAAATGTCACAGATGACTTCTCTGCACGCAGAAACGAAAGATGACATGAGGTAAATACAGTAAAGTCACCCATGACAGGTAACATAAAGATGATCAAATAAAGGCATCTATAGCTTGTTTGAACTTTCAGCACTGAAGTAGCTATTTTGCTCTATAATGTTCTCTTGGCTATGGGTTTAGGCAGCTGGGAGAAGCTGTCAAAAAGTTGTTGTTGATCTCTTGAGTTGTGTTATTTTTTTGGCATTTACTGTACATGTGTATAGGTGTGTGCATGTGTATCTGGGTTTAGTTAATGTACCTGTGTGCATACACATTTGGATGTTTGTGATAATCTGCAAGGAGTTATTGTCAAACAGAGTAGTCTTTGTGTGTGTGACAGTTGTGTGTTTAGGGATGTCAGCCTGTATAATATATATATGATCATGTCTGTGTACTGTGTGTGTATTATGTGTTAAGGCTTAACTTAAGCCCACCTGTGTTGATCTGTGAGGAGTTATCATCCAACAGCAGACTGAGTAGCCTCTGTGTGTGCGACCGTTGTCTGTTGAGTGACGTCAGACGCAGCTCGATGGCCACAGACTTCAGCAGCCAGGACTGCTGATTCAACAGCAACACTGGGTCCAGGTCTGACAACAATTTAAAAAAAATTTCTTTCAAAGCTCAGTTAAAACAACAAATAATAATTGTGAAAAATGGTATAGCATGGGATCAACAAGATTTTTCTAGAAAGGTTTGTCCTGAGGACACTTCATGATCAAGACTTATAGAGGGTAAATTATAATAGAACTGTTTTTACTGGTAATGCAAATTCAAAACAATATCCGCACCATTTTCCTTCTGCAAAATAAAATCACTGCAAAAGAAAATTAATTTACCGTACATTTTACTATCAACTAGGATTTTCTGGTAATTTTTTGGTAATTTGTGTTTACCTTCATCCTTCCCAGCAAACGGCACATGCTGCATCTGCCTGTACAGGAAGTCGTGTGTGGTGCGCAGGTAGCGCATGGTGGGGTCGGAGGTCTCCGTGTTCGCACACAGGTGGTATGCCAGTTTGTAAGCCAGCTCCGACAGCTGTGGGTTGTCATGGATACAGCTGGGACCCCCCACAGAGTCCACCCCGGCGTCCAGGACCCCCAGGATGGAGTGCAGACAGGTGCGAGGAGAACCTAACACACCTGGGGGAAATAAAGGAGAAAAATGGAGATGTACAATTTCGTTTACAGGAAAAAGCAATTATTACTATTTCAAACCTTACAACTTCAAAATGGCCTTTTTCTATAATTAATTTTACTTTATCACTACATACATGTATCAGTCAATCAGTCATAGTCATACGGTGTACGTATTACAATGTATAATACAGTGTATTATCATTTACTTTACATCACCATAAAAAGCATCTCTAGAGTCTAAAGCCATATATGTTTTGGATGAGTCTAAATGAAATACGATAATGTCTTAAAAAGTTTAAGGCTACAGCTATCAGGGACCGGATCCGGCAGCTGGACTGTTAGTTTTTGTCCCTGTCATTTTTAGCTGATGTAAATACATTTTCAACAGTTTTATGTCCAGATTTTTGGGATGAGCAGGGTACAATTTTTCCATTTCTATAAGCAAATTTCCATCCTGTGACGGATACAGGTCCGCTAGAAAGCCAGGGTTGGACAAGTCCACTAGCCCTATTGTCCGGGGCAAGTGAAAATGCTGTTCCGGCAAGTGCATGACCTACCCCACTTGCCCGATCGGGCAAGTAAGATTTTTCCATTGAGAGAGATTTTATACTTGTTACCTTCTACAGTCATGACATCAAGCAATGGTCAACATTGAAAGATAGAGGCAATAATAAGAATTCCATTGCTGGAAGTGACAATGCATATAAAAGTGACCGTCATTTGAATTTTGGGCAAGTGAAAAGTTGGTTCGGGCGAGTAAATTCTTTATGTGCTTGCCTGATAGGACAAGTGAATTTTAGAAAACTTGTCTAACCCTGGAAAGCCTTGGGTCTCTCTCAGTTGGAAGCCAGGAAAAAAGTTCAACAGGTTAGGTGAGGTCCATGTTACACAAAACCAGGGTTGTAGCCAGCCCAAAATCATTTTCCGTCCCTCGATTTTGGATGGCTTTGGCGCAGTGTTCCTAGGGGATCTGGGGGCATGGTCCCAAGGAAAATGTTGAAATCTCGACCCTCTGAAACACTATTTCCTGCATTTACAGGGTTAAGTATTGCTTACAGAGGACGGAATGGGCAAAATTTGTTTCCGTCCCCAGCTGCAAAATTCTGTCAAAGGACGGAAGGACGGGTGCTGGCTACAACCCTGCACGACTAACACACCTGGGTCCTGGAGGTTCGTTTTCACGACCGGCTTCCTGAGTTTGAAGCCCAGCAGGAAGTGAGCCAGGTTGGGGGCAGGCTGGTCCAGCGAGTGTAACAGCAGCTGGAGGATGTGCTGTCGGGTGGAACAGCGCGTCTGAGAGGCCGTCAGGTCAGCATCTTCTGTAAAAGGGGAGACGAAGCCATTAGAATTTCCCCCAGTAATACATGCAATCCAATGGAGAGTTGAGGAAACAAATATGCAATTATCTCAAGAATAAAAAGTTCAAGCCATACAAACTTACCCTCAAATTATAGCCTACTATGTCCAGTCTCATCAAATTCATTTGCCAGAATTTCTATACGGCTAGTCTTTTGATACACCCCCTAATCAGAGCCCTTGGATGGGTCCTTTTGGCAAAAAACAGCATCCAGGGGATGATATTACTACCTCATGGGGGTGCCAAACTCCCCCAACTGGTTAAAGGTCATTATTATCACCATGAAAAATGGAGATATAGTTTTGGGTGTGTCTCTGTGTCTGTATGTCTGTGTCTGTGTTTGTGTTTCTGGACATTTGTGGTCAGCATAACTCAAGAACCTCTGGATGGATTGTAAGGATATTTCGTATGTCGTAGGGGTCGGGAAGACAAAGGTCAGGGTTGATTTTGGGCCCTCTGGTGTGTGACCTTGGTACTGCAGCAGAAATTTGATTTTTTTTGTATCTTTTGACCTGGACATGCCATGGTCTTGATTTTTTTTTCATCTTTCTTTATACAAGGTAAGTGCGCTGTGTGCTTAATACACTGCTTTACGGGCGTTCACTCTAAAGAATAATATAAACAGAATAACATAAAGAAGAGAAACTGAATAGTAAAATATAGAACAAAAATAACATTATTGTTACAAAATTGTATACCATACATCAAAGTCGATGTATTACAGTTACTGTAGATTTAAATTCAGAACAGTTTAAGTAGAAAGATGGAATGACTTAGGCTAAGGCCTAATCTATCCACAGGAAATATCTAAAATTTTGTTATACATCTTTTTCTCATTCTTTAAATAAAACAATATCATACTTGTAAACTACACAATAATGTTATCAAAAAAACAACAGTTACTGTAGATGGAGATGATGAAAAGCTGTGTTGTACCTTGTTCTGCAATATCTGCTCTGTCCTCAACATCATCTGTCTCTAAACACTCCACAAACCCATGTAACAGGCTACGGGACACGTCCTGGATAGAAATAAATACATTAAAACCTCCGTGGTCCAGCAAATGCTTATTAAGAGTTTGAAACCCTATGTGAGGCATACTGTAAATGCATTGAAGTTCGCGGTAGCGGGTGGTTTTAGTTTTGCGGTAGCACCATGCACTGTAGTCACTTACTGCCATGGAAAAATGTTCGCGGTGGTTTTAAGTTCGCGGTGAAGTGGTCACCACGAAAACCGCGAACATTAATCCACCGCAAACAATTCTGCATTTACAGTACTTGTATAGGATGGTAAAAATAATTAGAGATGTACCATACTTAACTACTTACAAAAAGAACTCAAGTTCACAGAACTTGTATAGAACAAGGATCAATGGACTAACCTGTTGTGTAGTGAACATGCCGACCAGCTCACTCTGTGATGCAGAGGAGAGACAGATCCAGCATAGAATCTTCACACTACACAGGGCCAGCTCTGGGCTGCTGCTGTTGTACTCTACAAACCTGAAAATACATCCATCAACATGTTTGGTACAGGTCTTCTTAGTCTCTTCTTCTTTCAGTTAAGGCAACCTACAACAACCCATACACATTGTCCTCAAATCCTGACTAAATCTTCTCTTGGCCAAGCAGCTATATACATTTGTACAAGTTTGGTCACCATTGAAATCCATTGAAAACTGAAGAAGCCAGGACCAAGCTAAAGTCAGCTGCAAACATGGAAATGATTGGGATTTTTTCAAAAGTCAATACTGATATGCATTGGGAAAGCTAACTGCTTTTCTACATCATGACAATGTTAGCAGAGGTACTGTAAATGTTTGCTATGATTTATTTTCTCAGTGCCCTCTAGATCTTTACTGCAAAATCATGACACCATGAATATGTGTTTTCATTGTTGGTTCTATATGACATAATTGTGACCACCATATACATTTAAATCTCTTTCCCTCTCCTACTATGATGATACCAAGTCTAAACAATTGAATTAACATTTACAAGGCAATCCATCCAGGCCTTCTAGAGTTATCATGTTGACAGACAGACACACACATGAATGCTCCCCCAAACACTAATCCTCCATTTTTCATGAATATCAAATAAGTGACACCGATTATGACTTTTGACCCACCTAGCGATGTTGACGAGATGGTCGGCCCTGCCCGTGCGAGGGTTGATGCTGACCAACAGTTCGTCCAGCGGTGCGGCCATGACGGACGACCCCTGGTCCCGCAGGACCGCCATGAACTGGTCCTGTTTGTCGAACGTGGACTCCAACATCTGCAGACACAGCAGGGCTGACTTCTCCAGGTCTTCTTTTCCTGGGAGCAGATGGTCATTAGAAAGAGGAAGCAATCTTGAACTTGTTTATCTCACTGAAGAGATTTCTTTCACTGGTTGTGACAGAGAAGATAAACATAGATGTTATGTACAGTACTGTAATTCACTTTGTCTTCTCGGTACCAAACTTTTATGGTCTGAAAAAATTTAAGTTGTTCTCAGAACTATATGTTCACGGTGGCAGCAGGTGCACATAAAAAGTCTCTTATATTGTATGTTATCAGTAATGATAAGTTCACGTGAGAGTCGTCACCGTGAAAACCGTGAAAAAATCAGGAATTACAGTATTTACAGTTTCATTCCCCTAGTTTTTTTCATTAAACTAAGTGCAATGAACATTGGACCATGACTTGAACATCCCGCCCTAAGGAGCATATACGTAACTAATTCTAGTAACAAGCATGTCAGGTGAGCAACAACTGCCGGAATTCAAACTCACATCTTGGTCAAGAGGCAGGGTCAGTAACAAGTGGACTACTTGTGCTACTGTCAACTTTGGGCAGATACTCTCTAAACCTCAAACATCTTTTCTTATATTAACCTTCTCAATGCAAGGCTAGCAGTTCAGGCCTAAGGTTGCATTGGTTAGTGAGTAAGGAAGCAGGAATAAGCATTCTTTACATCATAACACAGACAAAGATACTGGTAACATTGTACAGAGGGAAGCACAGTCTTTCAGATTATCGTTGAAATGTTTAAGCTAACATAGCCGCAGAGCGATTGTTGATTCTTTTGCTTTGGCCATTTTTTAGTTTCTTTAAACGTAGCAGTCTGCGACTGTTGGCCTGCGGGAGCTATAAGCGGGAGCAAAAGAACCAACAGTCGCTCTGCGGCTAAAGCTTATAGTACATGTACAATACCGTCCCCCAGCGGGGGGACTTTTAAGGGCCGCTATTTTCCCCCTGTAACGTCCCAGCTCACGTTCCCATAGTTTACAAGACAATCCGTAATGCCCCATGCTTGCTGCCGAGCTCTCTAACCCATGTACTTCTACTTCTAGATACAACTTGAAACTTGGGGCTTATCACATACTAGTAGCCTAATAATACAACATTGGGCCAAACCACTTCTATGAGGATAACCTTAAAAATCTTATCCTTTTCCTACCCACCTGGGAATGGCACATACTGCTCCATAAGCCTGACAGCCTCATCTATGATCTGCAGAATGGTTTTCAGCAGTGGGCTGTCATTTAACATGTGGATGAGCAGTGTGTGCCCTGGGGGCTTGTTTGCAATGGTGGTCCCTCCCCCCTGAACCTCGATGGTTTGGTCCAGGAAGTCCTCTGGTGACATTTCATGGTACTGCAGCAGTTTGTGAAGGACTTGGAGAACTCCTGATGTGACCTGCCACTGTGGGGAAAGATCAAAATGGAGAAAGGGAATGAATGAATGGATATAGGGCTGTTATTTGTTATGATTAACATGATTGAGAGAAGGAAAGAAAATTACTTTAATTTCTACTTGGTGTAATTTTCTGTTCAGACTTCAGCAGTGATGTAAGAATAAATATTGTCCATTTGCTATCTTCACAATACAATAAATAATAGTTTGTTCATTGGTAGTTTTACATGGCTCCTTGTCTTTTTTTACCTGTCAATCATTCTGTTTCAACATTTCTCTAAGATACATGAGTATTAGGAGTAAACAGACAAATAACAATTTACACCAATTTGTTGACTTCAAAAGAACTTTCTTTCCTTTCGTGGTAGAAGTGTTATCTTGTAATTACTGTTTTTTTGTCAGCAAAAGTAGAAAAACATTTTCAACTTTTGTAGTATATGTGTTATCTTGCAATTTTTTCGTCAGCAAAATTGAAAAAATCATTCTCACCTTTTCCCCGGGGTTTTTGTACGCCCTGGTGCTGAACTTGAGGAACACAGATTCCAGGATGAACTCCAGGTAGGGGTCGAACCCCGGAGCACGGAATCCTGCGCCGAGGCTGGGCGGAACAGCGATGTCCGTCAGCCTGTCCACGAGATGGAGGAAGGCACGAGTCATCGGGTACTCCTCTCCTCGGGCCTCGATCTCCTCCAGCTCAACCTGGAACCATTCATGCAAGACTATGTAAAAATTGAAGAAGATTCACTCAATACTTCTGGATACTTAAAAATTTAATAGACGTTTCATGTCTTACGTTTTAAGTATTCAGAAGTATTGAGTGAATCTTCTTCAATTTTAACGATACCTGGATGTCTAATCACAAACGTAAGACTATGTAAAGTTTGCTAAAAAAAAACGTAGACTGGTGCGCATGCGCCACAAGGAACTGTGGAAAAGCTTTCAACTTTGGGAGCTACCAAATGGAGGCTACTTTGGGGTGGTCAGGCTCACTTACACCTACAGTCATTAGTATGACTGACAACCGAGAGGATGCAGGAGACAATATACAAATGTAAGGTCATGTGGCGTAACGGCATGTGTTTGATCCACAATCCAAAGTTCGAATCTGTTGATATGCCACCAGTCTTCTGCCCTTGGAAAATGAATGTGAATTTTCTCACTTTACTCAGGGGTCCATCCTGATGTGAGTGGTTCAAAAACAATTTCTTTAGACTATATAAAACTACATGGTTGCCAAAACTTATATTGACTAATGCCTAGATAAAGTAGAGAATGTTTAAATTTAGGAAAGCACAGACCTGTATGCCAGCTGCCTGGACTGTCTGTCCTGATGGTTGGACAGTCTGGAGGATCTGAGGAAAAACAAAAAGAGAACATGTCAATCAATCAATCAATCAATCAATCAATCAATCACTTGCATTATAAGCTGATGTGTGGCGGTTACAGACAGTGCACCCCCAAATCTTTCTGTACACCTAAATCTTTTAATTGGGTGCACCAGTGATGCATTTTGAGCCTCTGAAAAAAGTATATCATCCCACCGTGAAGTTTCATCAGGTCGGTACTTTACTGAATAAAGAGACTCTTGTTACCACATCTGTTTTGTGACATGTGAGCAGCAACACCTGTCCTGCAGTACAATGTGAACCAGTCACAATTGCCCTGAAGAAGGTGACAGTCATCGAAATGTTGGTGAGAATAAAGCATGGTTGTGTAAAAAGAGTTTCTTTATCAGTATATCATCCCTTCATACACAAACCTGTGCGACTTCCAGAGACTGCCAGAGGCCGGCAGCGATCTCGGGAGACTTGGCGAGCGCGGCGAGGGTTCTCATGAGCGCCGCCTTCAGCTCGGAGGGGACCGGGCACTGCAGCAGGCCGAAGAACAGCACGGTCGGCATCCAGTGGGGGTGTTCACACAGCGCCAGGCGCGAGTTCTCGTCCTGGGGCAGACATGTTTGAAAAAGGGTTCAAACCTTTGCTATCTACCTTTAATCTATCGTAATATGAACCAAGTGCTTGTATTGTGTCATTCTGAGACAACTTGAAAAGAAAGAAAAAAGCATTCATATCTACAGTGCCTTCTAAATTCTAAGAGACCAACTCTAGTTCTAAGTCAATAGTTGCCCTACTCACAGTCTTTCAGCTATGATTTTAATATTGGGGGTCCAAATATCTTGGTGAGTCACGGTAAGTGATACAGGCCCCACTGCTAGTATCTACATGTAACTAATTTGTAGGGGGGGTCCCAGGGCATCCACCCTCCATGTTGCAGAGTTTAAGAGAATTTTGAAGTTAAAATGGTGCATTCTAAGCTATCTTGAGGGGCAAAAGAACTAGAAGACTGTGACCACAAATGTCCTAGGCATCCCTGTTCAATCAGAATTTCATCCTTGTCAGAGGATCTGCTCCCCTGTGTAAGGACGTCTAGTGCGTCCAATTTCTTGTTATTTTAAGAAAAGAGCGCTCAAATGACGCCTGCCTGCCTACTCACCTCCTCTGCTATCCTCTCCGTCAGCTTGAGTACAGAGAGCAGCCCGTCCAGCTCCTGCGCAGTGATGCTGCGGACAGGGTGGCGGTACACGTGATGGCGAGCGTCTGCCGAGCTGGCTAACTCCTGCCGCAGCCCCTGGTAGTACTGGCTCAGGGAGCTGAAGAAGTGGTCCCAGGAGACGGTCGCACCCGTGCCTCCTGTTGGGGAAGAGGACATGTTTTTTATTGGTTATCTCTTATCTCTGTTATGAATTCTAGTTTATATGACCAGGGTTGTAGTCAGCACCCATCCTTCTTTTGCAGCTGGGGCCGGAAAAACAATTTGCTGTGAGCAGCATTTAACCCTAAAAGTGCAGGAAATAGTGTTTTAGAGGGTCTAGATTTCAATATTTTCCATTCTTATGATGGCGAGCGTCCGCCGAGCTGGCTAACTCCTGCCGCAGACCCTGGTAGTACTGGCTCAGGGAGCTGAAGAAATGGTCCCAAGACACTGTCGCACCCGTGCCTCCTGTTGGGAGCAAGAGGACATGTCAGAGTTCTCCCCAAGGGATGGAATAACGGAGGCCCTCCACTATACTCCTAGCCTAGTTCCACTATACTACTACAATTGAAATTTAGTGTGTTTCTTTCCAATTTTCTTGGTTAGTTAGTAGTACATTGTACTGGCTCAGGGAGCTGAAGAAGTGGTCCCAGGACACTGTCGCACCCGTGCCTCCTGCAAGAGGACATAGATCACAATCTCAAGAATTGTAGAGATATGTTTCCAAAGAGGAACATTTTGTTTTTGCTGGCCCATTCTTCTTATTTCTTCTACCAGCCTATGAAAAAAGAGATCATGACAAACTGAGACTACTTTCTGATTGGTCGATAGTCTAGTTACTGAAGAAACGGTCCCAGGAGACTGCCGTACCCGTGCCTCCTATTGGGGGGGAAGAGGACATTGTTTTATATAAGATATGATCTACATAATTCTTGCTACATTTTTCTCATGCTTATGTATGATACCGGTGCAATGACCGAGTGGGTAGAGTGTTCGCCTTGCATTCGGTAGGTCGTGAGTTTGATCCCCGGCTGAGTCATACCAAAGACTTAAAAAATGGTACATGCTGCTTTCTTTGCCTTGCACTCAGCATTTGAGAAAAAAGAGTATGGAAGTTGAACACACTTCACTACCAGTGGACTAGCCCCCTGCTATAGTGATTGCACAAAGTTGTGTGGCCCAGGGCTACTGAAACGGAGATGAGTGCCATCCTATGCACCTGCACCATCAGGCATGGGAAGAATTTTGACTATGTATGATACATGTACAATGTACATGCAGATTGAATCCAGATTTATGCAGAAATGTAGACATAGAGCAGTTTCTCATATTTTTCATGTCTCTAGGACGCCAGTTCAGAAGTAGAACACAAACTTATCTATGGTGATCAAGGGACCCGAAGACAATGATCACAGTAAAGAAAGTCTTGACTTACCATTGGCCTTGAGGAGGGAGAAGCAGTAGTGAGCACACTGTGGTCCATTGGCCAGTCCTGTCAGCATACTGATGTAAGGTACAAAGAGGGAGGGGGGCACCAGGTCTCCTGCAATCCTCACAAACTTGTACAGGCTCACCTTGAAGGGGGGAAGGAATGTTCCATCATACTTTTCTCGTAAAAACACTCCTTTCTATTTACCATACAAGTACACTTTCAGTTTCATCAATATTGTAGGTACAATTGTAGTGACACTAGTTATCCAAGGGGTAGGCTACATCCATTGTTTTCAAAAGCATTGTACGTAAATCAAGTCGACAGACAGCGTTTTCAAATTGCAATATTTTCAATATACCTATAGTCAGCGTTCCCGCCAGGTTCTTGAAAGTATGCGTCCAAATATTTGGGAGGGGCGTAATGAGCGCCGGAGGAGCGAGACGAGCGCCGCAGGCGCTCGCATTCTAGGGGGGTCCGGGGGCATGCTCCCCCGGGAAAATTTGAATTTCAAACCCTCTAGAACACAATTTCCTGCAATTTGAGAGGATAATCATGCACTTGAGATTGGACGTCGGTTGCCTCTTTTACTCCCATTTTCAGTTATCGACGACCACCCTCTGCCAATTTTTTTCCGTCATTGAATAAAAAAATGTCTACCTCCTGCGATCGATGTTGCGCCCTCCCGCATCAAATACAGTAGTTTTCCGAGACGATAAAATAACGGCTCCATCACACTTTGTGTTTTTTTCTATTTTGCCCGATGATTTTACTCAAATTTTTCGAATCGGTGGGGTTTTACAAGGCCGCGCCGTCATTTTCTACGAGCGTGCGTTTGTTTCCTGCGACCTCGGGTAACCCCGTTTTCGGAGTGAAATCTTTGGTTGGATTTCTTTTTAAATAGACCAAGGATGTTATACATTACTCGAAGGAGGACGATCTGCTGCCTCTTTGGCAGTGATCAGTGCCGGTGTAGCCTTGAAGGAGTAGCCAGAAAGACGTCCCAGCGTGCTGGGCGCTGCGATCGACGATCCATCTGGGGAGGGGGGCGTGCCGCGCCATGTGCCACGGAGGCCAATGCTAGTGCACAACCGACTCGATCGACGCCTGACAACAATATTGCGGCCCCTTTTCTGCCGCAAATTTTTTGTCTTTTTGAAACAAAAGGAATTTTGTAAATAAGAAATAAAGTGTATAGTTTTGAATTCTTCACTTATTTACCGCGCACGTTTTTTTAACTTGGATAAATGGGGAAACTTTAATAGTAAATTGTTAGCAGCTAGGGAAGAAACACAAGTTGCCAGACGACGGGGCGGCTACCAACATCACGTGCGCTAATAGTCGGCAACTTTTTTTCCCGGTGACCAATGACAGAGTGTAACATTACATTTATCAAATGCTGATTGGTTATTAAGTTGATTGGATTTGGACCTGGTGGCCAATCTGGACTGCATGGCGCCAGCGGCCTGTTGTCAAAAATACCGACTGCCAATCATCTGCCCACAGCGTGAGAACTTTTGTTAAGATGTGCAGCACTCGCGCAGAACAGTTTGTTCGTTCAATACTTGTATTGCCCACAAATCTTTAACAAATACGTGAAAATGAGGACAAGTTAGTATTATGTTAATATCAGAATATAAAATCTGCATAAGATTTCTTCGAGTGTTAAAGAATGCTGACTGTCAGATGTATTTCACGGACTACAAAAAATTACATTGCGCAACGGACGGCTCAGACTGGCGCGTGGCAGGGTGTGTTGCACATGGATTCGCTAGTTGTAAAACGTGCCGCCCTCCGCCCCATGCTCAGACTACTGGGATGACCGGAAAGTGAAGAATTTGAAGTATAAATTGTAAAGGTAGGATTCCTTCTTATAAAGACAGATTTTTTAAAAAGATTCCAGATACATTTTGTACACTGGTGGTACAGGTCAGCCTTTCTTTCGGAATTTTTTATGGACGCATTCAGCTGAGCCGAGTGCGTCTTTCCAGAAAAAGATGCGTCCAAAGACGTAAAGACGTATGCCTGGCGGGAACGCTGCCTATAGTATCTTAAAATATTACAATAAGAAACCACCATCAGTTGAGTTGACATCCCTAAGTAGCCCATTTCTAGAGATAACAGATACAGGATACCTCACATATCAGGGTTGGACAAGTCCACTAGTCCGATTGTCCCGGGCAAGTGAAAGTGCCCTTCGGACAAGTGCATGTCCTATTCCACTTGCCCGATTGGGCATGCAAGTATATAAGATTTTCCTTTGAGTGAGATTTTGATAAATTTGTTATTCATTACAATCTACCATAGCAATATTCAACACAGAGAAATTGAGTCAGTAATAAAAGAATTCCATTGCTGGAAATGGACATACATAGAAAAATGTTACTCAAATTTCAGGCAAGTGAAAAGTTGGTTCGGGCAAGTAAAATTTCTATGTGCTTGCCCAATAGGACAAGTGGATTTTAGAAAACTTGTCCAACCCTACAAATAAAGGAGAACTGGTATTACTTACCTGTCTGTGTGGGGGCCTGTAGTGCTGCCCTGCCAGAAAAGAGCCTGATGGGCTGAGCGACGGTTCAGGCGGGCACCAAAACTCCAAGGCCAGCTGCAACTTCTGTGGGTCCTTCCCATACAAGTCAGCAATCTGAGGCACAGGGAAAAAGAAAAAGAAAAAGAAAATTTTCAGTATTAAGGACCAAATATAAGGAACATTAGGGAAAGGACAGGACTGGTGTTAAGAATAACTTTTCAAAGGTTAACGGTTTGTGCAAGTTTTCCTTTTTGTTCCTTTTTTGCTGAGCACTCTTTTGCCATTTTTTTTGTGGAATGACAGAAATATTTTCTTCTATTTTCATTTAGTCCCTGAAACTTAACCACTTCTGTGAGTGGCTATACAGGCCTATACCCCTTTCGTGCTAGGTCTTATAGCTACAAACTTACCGATGTCTAACACATCAGATAACTAACAAGAAATCTTTTTTAAAAAGCTGTGCCTTGCCGCGTATTTTATGTTATTTTGGTAAGTTAGACTAGATTCTACGCTTAAAAATCCCGAGTTCCACATGTCGCCCCCCTCCCCTCATTATCATAATTTATGTCAGATGAATTATTGGCACATTAAACAGGTTTTGTAAAACTTTTTGACCCACAATGAATATGCATTATTTTTTATTACAAACTAAGTTCCTTCTGATGCAATTTGGGATATATCTTTATATAAACATGGTGAGTTAAAGCGTAGATTTATTACGCTGGACCACATACAGTAACATGCGTCTAGAAGAGCGTTTTAATACTCGCCTGGAATGTACCATTGTGTAACTAAGCCATGAAACTCGGCACGTTGATCACGTTATTGTGACAATGTGTTTTTGCCCGTAAGTATGTGGTTCGAAAGTCGGTCGAACTCTGGGCTTTGATGAGTTGATCTATTGGTTTGCAAGTCGGTTGAACTCTGGGCTTATTGAGTTGATCTAATGGTTTGCAAGTCGGTTGAACTCTGGGCTTTAATGAGTTGATCTAAAACTGCAGAATCTAGTTGCAGCATTGTGGTTTACTTCTGCCCCCCGCCCATTGCGTTGACTGGGCTGAGAGGGGCAGAGGTGGTCCATCCATTGTGGGGCGTTCGCCCTGTTTCGCAGCTGCAAAATCTAGTTGCAGCATTGTAGTTTCTGCTGTCCCCCGCCCATTATATAGACTGGGCTGAGAGGGGGCAGAGGTCATCCATTGTAGGACGCTGCTCTGTTTTGCATTTCAAGGGTTGAGACAGACAGTGGTGTCCATTTTGTCTGAGTGGAAATTTCCACTTGGGCTTGCTCCTTGGCAAATTTAGCAATTTAGTTTGAGAACCAGTAGCGCCCGGAGAGGCTGCCTAGTTTATTGGTTCGTACTTGGTTGTTCTTTAAGCGTGTCAGTTTGGTTACACGCCTTCAGTTACGTTACGTTTTCAACCCTTGCTGCCCGTGGAGTCCGTGGAGGCTGTCTGATTTACAGGTAGTGTTTTTCAGGGTCTCTGGCAGCTCTGTCTGCTCATATTTTGGTTCCTTTTTAGTTTTATTTGGTTCTAGTTAAAGCTGCATTATGAAGCGTCCTCTTTCAATAAAAGTTGCCGTGTACCGTGATCGGTTAACGTATGAACAAGTGTTTACTTTGCTGAGCGAGGTTTCGGCTCCCATGAGCAGCATTCAGGCTGTTCAGTCTCTGGGACCAAACTCATTCGACGTGTCATTTTCCTCGGTACACGAGCGTACATTGTATGCGGGGAAACTGTCTGGTTTAGACGCCGTGGATGTGTCATCTTACGCGGCGGCGGAGATAATTGTCACGGCCACAAGAATTCCGTATGAGCTCGATGACAACTATGTCAGGAACTGGTTAAATCAATACTGTGCCGTCATCACGTCCCGTATGGTAACATACCGGGACAGACCGACCATCAAAAATGGGAACCGGCAATACAAAGTAGTTTTAAAGCCGGGATGCAATATCCCATCAGCATGGAAAATGTATGACGGGAGGATGGTTTTCTTCAGGTATGTGGGGCAGCCCCGTACCTGCTTGAGATGCAACCAGGAAGGCCATGAGTCGGCAAATTGTGCAGTAACATTTTGCAACAAATGCCAATCCATTGGGCATTTGGCCATGGATTGTACCAACGATGTTGTGTGCCTCAGTTGCAGGGCAGAGGGACATACGGCCCGCCGTTGTCCCCTGTCCTTCGCAAACAGGATTAAGATGGGAGCCAGTTGGGCTAAGAGCCAAGAGCTCCCGGCAGGTGTGAGTCAGGTCCGTGAACATCATGATGGACGGGTTCCTCAGGCTGTAAATAAGACTGATCGGTCGGAACTGGCCCATGTTTCTGACGCAGAGTCTGGTGTATCTGATCCTGTTTCGCCTCCAGGTCACCCTGGCAGTGTGGACCCGGGTACTTCTTCGGCTGTGAAGTCGGATGTTTCTTCTCGGGTCGCGGAGCCGGAGGTTTCTCCTACGGTTGCGGTGGTTGAGCCGTCTGAGGACGTGCTGTCGGAGGCCGCTCCTTCTCTGACCAAGTTTTCTCCGGTCGCGGTGGTTGAGCCGTCTGAGGACTTGCTGTCGGAGGCCGCTCCTTCTCTGGCTAAGCCTGGCCTTTCTTCCTCTTCTAGCGAGCAGGTACCCTCAACATCTGCTGCTCCGGTACCGGCCCCTCGCGCCCGGTCCCAGAGAAGGAGGCGTAAAGCGGCCAGTCCTATCCGACCTGTTACTCGTCGGTACATGTGTCAGGGTTGTGAGTTGGATTACACAATCACTCTGGAGGTGGTGTCTTGTCATCAGTGCAAGGCAGACATAACTCCAGAATCTGCTCTCCTTGCTTTCTGTGAGGGCCCAGTTTGTCAAAGCGATAATCGCCTCTTTCTTTGTCAGAGCTGCCATGATGGCAACTCTGATATTGCTGACAAAGATTCCAGGAAAAGGTGTAGGGGGGATTCCAGTGAGGGTTCTGCCTCTGCAAAGACTTTGTCGAAAGGAAAAAAGATTCGTAAGGAGCCGGATTCCGACTCCAGTCTTGTTATCGAGGAGTTTCCCTCGGAGAGTCTTCGTTCTGTGGACGGTAACGAGTCTGACTCTACTGTTGGCTCCAGAAGCCTCATCATTGATGAGGATACTTCGGATGCCTCTCAGGCTCCAAGTCCCGATTTGGTAGCAAAGGCGAGAGCCATTGTCATCTCCTCTGACTTGTACAAGAATAAGGCTGTCTTTGTGTGCAACCAGTTTATTTCTCATGGTTGTGACGAACTCTTGCATAGTTTTAGGTCTTTGAAATCTCACCTTGCAAAGGCGCATGGCATCTCCGGGGACGTTGTGCCTTGTAAGGTTGGTAATTGTTCGAGGTTTTTTAAAACCACCATGTTATGTCTCAAGCACCTCTACAATGTCCACCCCCAATTTGTTAACCGAATTGGTGTGGAAGGAATTGATGATCTGTACCACTAATTCCTCACATTCCGATGTTGTTTGACATTCCTTCTCTATGTAGCCTCATGGTTCTTATTGCTACACTCAATGTCTGTGGGCTCCGTAGTCCGCAGAAGAGGAGGCAGGTTTTCGGCTTTTGCCGTCAACATAAATTTGACGTTGTTTGCCTCCAAGAGTGCCATGTTTCGTCAACATCTGAAGCGGTGCTCTGGGAGAAGGAATGGGGAGGCCAAGCGTTTTGGGCATTGGGCTCCTCCCAATCTAGAGGTGTGGGTATTTTACTCTCTCCATCTTTCAATTTTGATGTGGTTAAAAAGTCTTGTGACGACAGTGGGCGTGTTGTCTGTGTCGTCTTGTCCGATGGTGCGCGTAATTTCAAAGTTTGTAACATGTATGCTCCTAACATTTCTGCGGAGCGTACTGGATTTTTTAAAAATTTGTATAAGTTTCTGTCGGGGGCTGAGCCCCTTATTTTGTGCGGTGATTTTAACTGCGTTGAAGATGTTGATATTGATAAGAGGGGCGGGAACCCGGCTCATGGTAGTGGCGGTTCCACCGTTTTAAAAGACATTTGCGCCGATTTTAATGTGCATGACTCTTGGAGACATGAGAATCCTTCTAAAAAGGTCTTCACTTGGAGACAGCCGACCAAAGGTATTGCCTGTCGGCTGGACCGATTTTATTCGTCTAAATGCCTCGTCGTTTCAAACTACTGTTTTTTACCCGCATATTTTACAGACCATGACTGTGTGTCCTTGTCAATTTTACCGGATGTGAAGAAGAAGCCTGGCTTGTGGAAATGTAATGTCTCGATTTTAAAAAGAGACAAAGTTTTAAATGATTTTAAACTCGCTTTTAACAATTGGAAGACTTTGAAACCAGGTTTTCCTTCTTTGCGAGCCTGGTGGGATGATGTAAAGGCTAGAACTCGCTCTCTCCTGATCAGAATTTCTTGTGAACTGGCTAGGGAGAGACGGGAGTCCATGTTTACCTTGAATAATGAACTTGTCGATCTCACCAACAAGATGAACGACGGGGCCTCTTCGGCGGACATCTTGCGTAGGTATGAATGTACTAAGTCTTCCTTGTCCGAGTTGTCCGCTGAGGAGGCTCGCGGTGCTTTTGTTCGGTCCAGAGTCAAGCAATTTGTCGAGGGGGAAAAATGTACCTCGTATTTTGTAAGCCAGGCCTCTTCCCGAAGTAGGCAGCGACGCATTTCTTCGGTCAGAGATTCTACTGGACGTGTTGTCCAAGATGACGAGGAGATTTTAGACGTTTTTAAGCTATTTTATGAAGACCTTTTTAGTGCTGAGCCTATTGATAAGTGTGAGGCGAATAACCTTTGTAACAATTTAGAAGGGTCTTTGGATCCTGATGAAGTCTCTTCATTAGAAGGTCCTCTTTCATTGGATGAGCTTTGGGCTGCATTGTGCAGTATGGAGAATAATAAGTCCCCTGGCAGTGACGGTCTCCCGAAGGAATTTTATGTCGCTTTCTGGGACGTCATTGCCGGGGATCTCCTCTCAGTTTTTGAGGAAGTTTTTTCTTCTGGCGAGCTCTCTCAGAGCCAGAGGTTTGGTGTTATTACTCTCCTTCCAAAAAAAGGGGACCCTCTGGACCCGAAGAACCGTCGCCCCATCTCTTTGTTAAATTGCGATTATAAGATTCTTGCAAAGGTCCTTAACAATAGGCTTAAGATGGTTGCCGCCTCGGTCATCAGTCCTGACCAGACATGCGGTATACCAGGCCGGTCGATACAATGTAACCTACTTTTGATGAGAGATATCATTACATATGTTAATATAAATAACTTTGACTGTGCGATCATTTCTCTGGATCAGGCCAAGGCCTTTGATAGAGTGAATATTGATTTTCTTCACTTGACTCTTACGAAGATGGGTTTTGGCCCGGTTTTTCGCAAATGGGTTGCTATATTGTACCACAACATTACCAGTGCTGTTCTCGTCAATGGGTCGCTATCATCTTCTTTTTCTCTCTCAAGAGGTGTTCGGCAGGGGTGCCCTATGTCACCCCTGCTGTACGCAATTTCTTTGGAGCCATTTGCCGCTACAGTAAGGGCCGACGCTGCGATTCACGGCCTCAGGTTGCCTGGTGGCCGTGAAGTTAAGATCTCGCAGTATGCGGACGATAACTCGGCTATTGTTACAACCGATGAGTCGATCCGCCGGCTCTTTGCTGTTATTGACATGTATAACAGAGGTTCCGGGTCTCTTTTAAATCTTGACAAATGTATGGGTCTCTGGCTAGGTAGTTGGAGGAAAAGACTCGATTGTCCGAAGAATTTCAAATGGACATCTGTATCCATACGTTTATTGGGAGGTACTTTTGGAAGTGTTAATATGCCTTTAGTCAACTGGAGGGAGAGGCAAGCTAAGTTTGAAGCGGTTCTGCGAAGGTGGGACAGCTTCTCTTTATCCTTCGCTGGCAAGGTTGTCGTCGTTAATAACCTTGCTTTATCTACTTTGTGGTATATTGCTCCTGTATTTTCTCCTCCCGAGTCAGTCGTCAAGGACATTACGAGAGCCGTCTTTAAGTTTTTCTGGAGTTATCGTGCAGAACTGGTCTCTAGACAGACAGTTTTGCTACCTTTGGACAAAGGTGGATGGGATCTCATTGATTTTGGAGTGAAGGCCAATTGTTTTTATTGTCGGCCGTTTACCAATATTCTTGACCGGCCGGATCTTCCATGGGTCCAGTTGGCAAAATATTGGCTGGGTTTTTTTGCCCGTCGTTTTGAACCATCATCGTGGTCTAACAGTTCCCCCCACTCTCCTGAGGCTCCACCTCACTATTCTTTGATGCGGAAGCTCACCTTGGAGTTTGTTAATGCTTCTGCTTCGAAGACTTGGGACAGGATATGCACCGTGCAGTCTTTGTACAAAGCTGCCATTTTAGCTCGTTCTCATACCCCTTCCGCTTGTTTTTTAGAGCGGGGTGTTGATTGGTCACTTGTTTTTTCAACGGTGCATAACACTCTCCTTGAGAATAACCTAAAGGAGCTTTCCTGGAAGGTCGCACATGGGGCTCTCAAAACCAACTACTTGACTTGTTCGATTTGGCACAGAACTCCTTCCCCTCTTTGTCCGAGGAGAAACTGTAGAGCTACGGAGACCGTTACCCATGCCATCTGGTCTTGTGGCGAGGTGCTCCTGACCTGGACTTGGGTCGAAGGATTCATTAGGCGATGGGTGGTCTCTAGTTTTCGTGTTTCTCGCGCGGTCGCTCTCTATGGTGTTATGTCGTCTACCCTGAAGAAGTGTAAGAGAGATGTCTGCACCTACATTTTGGCCGTCGCTCGGTCTAAGATTTGGTGGTCCAGGTGTCAGGCTCTCTTTGACAATAATTTCGTATCTCACATTGAGCTGGTGTCTCTAATCAAGGAGGCTCTTAGGTTTAAACTCAAGATGGAGTTTGTTCGACTTGGTTCTGAAAGTTTCTTGGCTGAGTGGTGCCAATCTGTTAAATGGGCAAGTGTGCGGACGGGAGTTTTGGTTCTACGTTTTTAGAGTCCTTGTCGTAGTAGTCTTTGTTTGGTGCTACAGTCTGTCTTTGCTATTGGTGGATTGTCTGTTAGATGTTCAGTATGTGTGGTCAGTCCTTCACTATGGTGTTCTCCTTCTACTCTCTAGTCCTCTTTATAATTTCCAGTTTGCGTTGATGTGTCGTTTCTTGGCAGAAGGGTGGGCGGGTGCAAGTCTGCCTCGGGTGGAATGGCACATTCTTTTTCTTTGTTTCCATTCATGAGTTGTTTCTTCTTATATTATGATGGTTTTCAGTTTGGTCTCTGTCTGTATTACTAAAACTGTTTGTATACCCAAAATAACAAAGGGCCTTTGAAAGGGGCTTTGGAAGGGCTGGGTTAAAAGGTCCGTCCATTGATCCAACCATGGAAGAAAGCTGGCATAAGGCATTGCCGCTTTGTCAGTTGTTTCCTAGGTTGATCTTCAGGCAAAGCCTCTAGACTAAGTGCTGCGTAGACCTGCGATTGTACAAAGTGTGTTTCCCTACCTCTGTAACACACCACGCCGATGGGAGGAGGTAAGAAGAACAGGACTTTTAATCACTTTACTTTTTGTTATTGTTTTTATGTGCAAAATAAACAAACAAACAAACAAACCTCTGTAGCACACCACACCGATGGGGGGAGGTGAGAAGAACAGAATCCTTCTCCTGAGCAGGGCATACTTCCACAGGACGAAGATCTGCTCACCGAAGAACTTCAGGAACTGGGAAAAGCAGCCGGCAGGATGG